>NC_091166.1:48803785-48858785 GCF_040958095.1 Procambarus clarkii | reverse complement strand
GAATGAACTACGACGGAAAGGCTAAAGGAACTGAATCTCACTTCCCTGGAAAATAGAAGAGTAAGGGGAGACATGATCACCACCTACAAAATTCTCAGGGGAATTGACAGGATGGACAAAGACAAACTCTTTAGCACGGGTGGGACACGAACAAGGAGGACACAGGTGGAAACTTAGTACCCAGATGAGCCACAGACACATTAGAAATAATTTTTTCAGTGTCAGAGTAGTTAACAGGTGGAATGCATTAGGCAGTGATGTGGTGGAGGCTGACTCCATACACAGTTTTAAATGTAGATATGATAGAGCCCAGTAGGCTCAGGAACCTGTACACCAGTTGATTGACAGTTGAGAGGCGGGACCAAAGAGCCAGAGCTCAAGCGCCGCAAGCAAGCACAACTAGGTAAGTACAGAGACAGACACAGACAGACGAGTAGGGCAATTTTAAAGTACACTGTATTCAACATCTCCATTTACAATTTTCTGTATAATTAGTGCTAGAGGTTAGGTACATGGGTTGTGGTGGCCCACTACTTGAGGACCCGCCCTCAGGACCAGGCTACGAGTCTCATACTGACACCGAGAGTGTAACAAGTCAGTAACACTGACGTCTTAATGTCAGTGTTAATATCAACACTGACGTCAGCCACAGTCTTACAGCACAAGACTGACGTCAGCCACAGTCTTACAGCACAAGACTGACGTCAGCCACAGTCTTGTAAGTTGTCTCGTCACTCCCGCCAACTTCCTAAATGCCACTTGATCTATTTTCTTGACGAATAAAGTGCTTTATTTCCGAGTTATTACTAGCAAGTGAGGTCCGTTTCTTCCAGTCATCTCGCTGTTAGTCAATACTTGCTATTTCTCCTCGCTCTTTACTAGCAGCTCGTTAATTATTCCTGGCTATTTATTCTCGCTATTTCTCCTCAACAGTTTCCAGCATTCGTCTATATCTCTCTCTGTTTATCAGCAGATGGCTCGTCAACTCACATATGGTCGATAATTTGTTCATTATGACATTTGTTGACGTCATTAATGGTGATTCAATCACCATTAAATTGGCAACATGGTGCCAACTCGTCCCAACATTATGGTTACAGTTACAACACACACACACACACAGGTGCACACACAGACAACACACACACCACACGCACAGGTGCACACACAGACAACACACACACACACAGACATAACACACACACACAGACATAACAGAGGCACAATGAACGTCACCAGTGTCACCTAATCTCTCCAGTTATCGTGTAGTGAACCTGTTTATTTGTGGGTGGAGATGTTGACATCACCCAACACCAAGCTTGGGTGTCGCTACACAAAAACTGGCCCCCTCCTGCAGGCGACTCTGCCACCTCCTCTAAGGTGACCCCTGCCAATCCCGAGCACAGCTGGGAGGGCTTCTTAGCACCGTCTGTGTCGCGGAAGAGGCCACAGACTCTTAATATCATGACGGCTACCAGTACCAGAGTGAGGAGACAGAAGGCGACGCATGACGAAGGTATTAGATTCGTCTAGGACTGTATCGAAGGGGGAATTAAATTTTAATCTTTGCCCCGAGGGGCGAGTTTATTGGGCAGCGCCACTCATCCTGTGAGTGGACATACCGCCATAGCAGCATGTACAACACTCCCCAATAGGAAGAAAACCCGCTGGATTGTTCATCCTGTCACTTGTACCCAGATACAGCTGGGACTTGCTTAACTGTCTCAAGTTTACAGCTCCTCAAACAAGATGATTAACATTCGACAATCCTTAAAATCTTACTTTATATTACGGATGCAAAATGAGGGAATCTTAAGAGCAGTATCAATATTAGACAAATAGTGTTTTCCTAACTCGAACAATGTAGGGTTTATTATTCTACACATATTTCTAATGATTGTTAGATGTTCACATTCTCTCGGGTAGTGGTCAAGGCGGTGTTCGTCACTCATATTCTGCAACTCCTCTGCTCAGCTGTTTCTATTCCTAATCTCCATGGATACTTATATCCAAGACTAGTTTTTGCTATTACTTATTCTCTCCCGCGGCCACCTCCTCTTCGTCCATAATGATTGGGATTGCCAGCTGCAACCATGTTGTACCATCGTACAGATTCACTGATTTGTTCTTCTATCCTCCTTTCCTCAGTTACCTTGTCACGGTGATGTTGCCTGACAATACCTCTTATTTGTAGTAGAGTCTTGGGTATGAAGTATTTAATATGGTCTCCTTCAGCAGCCAGCACATCTGCTCGTTCATTCCCACATGATCCCCTCCCATGTTGGAATAAATTTGACGACTCTTCCCTGATTGGTTAGTACTCTCCAGCTCTCTTGATCTCAGCGACTATCTCAAGATTTTCAAGAATGAAAATATAAATATGAGAATATTGAAAACTACGAAAATTTTATTTCTTTTAAAGTATAGAAAAAAAACTCAGTCATATATAAGAAAATGACAATGAATGACCAAGATTACGAAAAACATGAAATGAATATACCATAATATGGAAATTTGTGATTAACTAAATACCAGAAAAATAAACAAGGGTTCAAATCCTCCTCACGGCTCCTAGTGATTTATTTCCTCACTGATATATAATGTTAATGGGATTTCATTGTGAAACTAGATACCAGTTCCCTTGGTGTTCACGACCGAGCCTGAGAGGTAACTCCTCTCTCACCCTTAGGCGAGAGAGGAGACATATGTGGATCACAAGGTTCTCCAAGATGACTTATACAAGCTGTAGACTTGGTCTGAGAAATGGCTGTTTGAGTACCTATGTATTAATATAAAAAATACCTATGGGGATTGCCAAAGTGAAAAAAGAAGATATGTTCACAATGAATACCAACAGAACGAGAGTGCATGAATGGAAGCTTGAGACTTAGATGAGTCACAGTGATGTTAAAGTGTTCTTCTAGCCTAAGAGTAGTTGGAAAATGGAATAAATGGAAGGTGCAGGGAGAAGCAATCTATTCATAATTGTAAAAGTCGATAATAGGGAAATAGGCGGGGTTAGAGGCGAAGGGGGGGGGTGTCAGGCGGGGGAGGGGGGGGGGGTATGGTGCCAGTGTCAATATAGTGTTACCAACATTTAAATGTAACTCTTGTTGACAAAACAACGTTTAATGCACCTGTTGTGGTTATGTTGTTCTCACGCAATTACACATATTGGTTTACAACTTCATGAAAACGACACTTTAAACCCAAGGTCGTATCTTTGCTGCGATTCCCTTAATGCTGATTATATCCTTCTTCCTGACACCCTTTCACTTCCCCTCTCTCTCTCTCTCTCCCTCCCTCCCTCTTGCCCCTACCCTTTTCTCTTTTCCAGCAGGCCTGACGGGAAGGTATATCTGGTGGAGTTGTATACCGGGCAGCCCACTTTCCCCTGTCATCCTCCCTTGGGATCAACCCTGGCCAGAAGCGACGCAAACACAACTTTCCATTTTTTGTGAGACGTTGCGCCCACGGGAGACTTTGCTAAAGGAAACTTGTGCAACTTATGTAATATGGAGGAAGTGGTGGTGGTGGTGGACGAGGTGGTGGAAGAGGGGAAAGATGAGGATAGTGAGGAAGATAATAACGATAAAGACAAAACTGGCTAAAGATATCAATACCTTGTGGCCAAAGGTTATGAAATAGTAACTATATTTAATTATTTTTATCAGTTCAATCTCCACGGTCCATTTTCTCTCTCCATCATCTAGCAACAATCTCACACACACACACAGTATACCAGTTACAATCACTCTCTCACACACCCACACACACAGTATACGAATTCTCTCTCTCTCTCTCTCTCTCTCTCTCTCTCTCTCTCTCTCTCTCTCTCTCTCTCTCTCTCTCTCTCTCTCTCTCTCTCTCTCTCTCTCTCTCACACACACACACACACACACACACACACACACACACACACACACACACAACAGCTACAATCACACACACACACGGTACACCCGCTACAATCACACAGTGTACCCGCTACAATCACACAATTTGGTATTACCTGAAGTAGAAAGGTGATGGCTCCGGTTTCCGCCACAATCAATAACTGTCAGTCGCGCGCACGCACACGCGCCCGCACGTACACACTTTGGCTACAGAAGCCCCCCCCCCAGGCACCGGCTCCACACCCCCCCCCCCCCAGGCACCGACAGTGCCAAGGATACAATGGTCCACCAACAAGTACAACAGCAGAATATTTGCCCGATTATAGCATGGGTTGGATCCCGTCTCCTAAGTTACCACCGTCTACTCTCTCTCCGTCTCTTATATCTCCTTGTCTCTCTGTCTCTCCGCCCGTCTGTGTCTGTCTCTTCCTGTATCCGTACCATGTTTAGTTTTACTTCCAGCTGATGGCTCTATTTGTACAGCGAAATCGAATACATTTATCTTGGTCGTAGCAATCTGCGAGGGGATGGGGGGGGGGGGAAGGGGAGGTGGGGGGGAAGGGGAGGTGGGGGGGGAAGAGTCAGCCTTACCTATGTAGGTGTAAAAAAAAAAATCCAATAACAGTGCTACAAATTTCCAAAATAAACGCGAAAATGTATGGCAAATAGAACAAATTATCACATAAAACAAAACATCAAGATGATATTTAAGGAATACAGGAGATTGAATAAAGCTAAAATCATTTGCAAAGATAAAACAACGTATCTAGGAAAAACATCTAGGGAAAAGAAAATGCACAGCAAGAAGGAGGCAACAAGAAAGCACAATAATACTCTCAGAATCTCGGCTGAAAGCTATGGCCTGGAATGAGCATAGAGTCCCTATTGCCATACTTAAAATGGTATACATAGCCTAGTGCACTCCGCCATAGCCTAGCGCGCTCCGCCATAGCCTAGTGCACTCCGCCATAGCCTAGCGCGCTCCGCCATAGCCTAGTGCGCTCCGCCATAGCCTAGCGCGCTCCGCCATAGCCTATGCCGCACCAGTCTTGTGCACGTACTCCCAAAACGAGATAAAACAGACTAAATTATACAAACTGAAGCCCTGACAATCATTCTTCGAGTCCCAAAAACTGGGCAAGCATGTAATCTACCAGAGGAGTTGTCCCTCCACAGTGTTACAAGCAGAACTAACGAACAATGCTTTTAGCTTGCAATTAATATAGCCAGATCCCCCCCCCCTTTTACAGTGATATTCAAGAAAAAATCAAAATAACTATCTTGAAAGAGGCACTGAAGCAGACATATCAGAGGAAGCGTAATAAGACGACCCTACACACCATCCACAAAGGAATCCAAAACAAAGAATTTTCAGTGCTAAAGAACGGAAAGAATAAAGAAAAAAAGCTACAGAAGAGGTATTAAAAAAGTAGAGGACAAAGGAAGCAGGGGAGGTGAACAAAAAAAGAAAGAGATGAACACAAAGATCCACCGTAATGAAAAAGTGTTTCAAGAAGCAGCAGCAAAACAGTTGAACAGTACAACAAAAGCAACAGGAAGGGAATTTCAGGGAGAAAGAAACAAGAGTGTCTGGGTGAGGGGGGGGGGGCGGGGGCGGGCTTGTCGCAGCTGTCTTGGCGGGAAAGTGGAGACTGATGCTTCTATCCGGCTGGAGGAATGAACTGCTGGAGCCAGACAAAGAGCTCCACCCACTTACCCTTACAGATTTACGTGTCCTCTTACGAAAACTGTACATCTTTCTTCAAGCATTTCGGCTTGGTCTGTATTAAACAAGTTTCAAGAACTTTCAAAACTACGCAGCCCAAGGTTTATATCGTTTACCGTCGTGGACAACCTCTTAAGATTGGTGGTTAACAGGCGAGAGCCAGGAGCTGGAGATCAACCCCACACACACACAACTAGGTGAGCCCACACATTTACCGACACTGACTTTTGTCAGAGTTAAGTAATTACAAGGAAGAATGACATTCACTGGTGAAAGTTAACGTTGAGGAATTACCCAAAATTACCAAACTTAATAAGGCTTGTTGTTTATCCTCCCCTCTATCTATCCCCCCTGTACCCTTCCCCCCCTCTATCTCCCCCCTCTCTATACCCCCAACCCTGTACTCTTCCCCACTCTCTATCCCTCGCCTACTCTCCCCTCTATCCCCCCCCCCACCCTGAACACTCCTCCCCCTCTCTATCCCCATATTTGCCTATGTATTTGTTCTATTATATTAAAGATAGACAGCATGAAGGATTGTAGTGAGTGCGGGAGGCAGTAGAGACCAAGGCTCACCACAGTACAGGGAGGGCACCACAGTACAGGGAGGGCGCCACAGTACAGGGAGGGCACCACAGTACAGGGAGGGCGCCACAGTACAGGGAGGGCACCACAGTACAGGGAGGGCGCCACAGTACAGGGAGGGCGCCACAGTACAGGGAGGGCACCACAGTACAGGGAGGGCGCCACAGTACAGGGAGGGCACCACAGTACAGGGAGGGCGCCACAGTACAGGGAGGGCGCCACAGTCAACACCAGCCTCCCTGAATAACAAGGTTGTCAACAGGTTCACACTTGATGCTGGTGTTCCCTCGCCACCGTCGACGATGACCACCCCAACAGGTCTCCATCGTGGCCTGCAGGGGCAGGTCTCACGCTGGGTCTTGTCCCTCACGGCCTGCCACGGGGCGCAGGGGCAGGCTACCAGCAAGCTTGGTAGCCTGCTTCCAAAGAAATCCTTGTGGATTTCCGTACACACGCACGCAGATTCTCAAATGAATTGATGGGGTAGACAAAGACAGTTTAACACAAGGGGCATAAGGGGACACAGGTGGAAATTGAGTACCCAAATGAGCCATAGACACATTAGAAAGAATTCTGTCAGTGTCAGAGTAGTTGATAAGTGGAATGAGTTAGTCAGTGATGTGGTGGAGGCTGACTCCATACAAGTGTCAAATGTATGATAAGAGCCCAGTAGGATCAATTAACTTGACGGTTGAGAGGCGGTACCAAAGAGCCGAAGCTCAACCAGGTGAGTACACACACAAAACACAATCAGGTGATCGGACTCCAACAAGAGGAGGGAGGGAGGGGGGTGGGAGAGACACAGAGAAAGATAAGACTGCAAAGAACTTAACAAAAGCTTCCAAGTAGTGTTTAAGCTGGAACTTGATCTGCCACTAGAGATAAGAGTCTACAGTAAGCAGAGATCCCTCAGCAAAAGCCTTATTGATGGCAGTGAGGCCAGTCTTACAGGGACTGTAACACCAGATATCCCCTTGGATGCTGAGGGAGTAGCGGAAGCATTGTGCGGTCCGCTTGCTAAACACATTTTATAATAATAATAAGTCATGTTTATTCAGGCAAAAGCACATGCATACAAAATGAGTTACAAGCAGATTGTGGGATTTCTAGATATAGTGTATATTATGTTACCAAAAGCAACGTACAGTGTTTCGGCCAACAAGCTGTTTACTTGAGACAGTTAAGCAAGTCCCAGCTGTGTCTGGGTACAAGTGACAGGATGAACAACCCAGCGGGTTTTCTTCCTATTGGGGAGTGTTGTACATGCTGCTATGGCGGTGTGTCCACCCACAGGACGAGTGACGGAGCCCAATAAACTCGCCCCTCGGGGCAAAATTAACATTTAATTAACCTTAATTCCCAATTAATTTCCTTCTCCCATTACCACTGGAAATGGGAGAAGGTCCAGACTGGTGGAAAATGGCTAGCGTGATGTCAAGATGGCAGCAAAGAGGATAACAGGAACTGTTCAAGACCAATGTATCACAAGTGGCCCTTCCAAGTTGCTTGAGACAAAGACAAACCCGCAGCAGTTCCTACAACGTTTACAGCACCAACATTTTATCTTAAAACACCAGGATGATTTTAGCCAAGGAAAATCCTGGTTGACCAACTTATTAAAAGTTCTTCAGTATGATGAAAGACGAAATGAGAGAAGGGCGGAAAGACTGCATTTTCCTCAACTACCAGAAATCATTTGATACCGTCTCATACAGGAGACTTGTACTCATGCTCACACATGTTCATGTTCATGAGCAGTAAGAAAGTGTCAGTAGTAAGAACAATAAGATGAGCAGAACAGCAGCATTAGCAGCAAGAACAGTGTGACAGGCAGGAACTACGATCAGCAGAATTGTCATGAAGAACAGTCGAACCAGAAGGAAGAACAGCAGGAAACTTAACAGGATCAGTTTTAAGAACAGCAAAATCAGAAATAACAGTAAGACTGACGTGAAGAACAATTGAATCGGCAGAACAGAACCAGCAAGAAGAACAGCAATCATGAAGAAGAGGTGCAGAACAAGGAGGAAGAACAGTAGCAACACAGGAGGTGAAGCACCAACACTAACAACAATCAGAATTCTCTCTCAGAATGTTCAGTAATATGTTCATTGTGACGTGTGTGTATGCATGTATGAACACGTTGTACTGAACGGGGTGAGGAGAGCTTGAGCTGCCTCATCCCTTTGTGTGGATTTTACCTCAATAAAGTTATTTCAATTTCAATTCAAGAATCATGGTTGGGGAGTGATGGTGTGTACAGTCCCTGGACAAGCAGGGGACTGCCTCCTACACTGTTGCCCTAGAGAGTGAATAAAGTAATTGCAAAGCTCCAGGTACCTCATGCCAACTGGTCTGAAAGGTCTAACAACCAAATCCTTTTATGATAAATGGCCGAGAAAAAAATGCCTGCAATCTCATTAAACTCAACATTCCTTTTAAGTGCAATCTACCTGTCTCTGATATTCCTCTTTATCTGTACCCCACCATTCAAGTATCATACACACCTGTCACCAAGAAAGATAATGAGAATCTTGCTCTTCTTAAAGCTGTCACTCTTGAAACCAATTGCCTCCTCCATCGAGAATTTAAGATCTCACGAGCACTGTGTCTACACCGACGGCTCAGTCCAATCTTCTACTGGACGGTTAAACAACTGGCTGACCTCCACACAAGCAGAACTACCAGCATTACAACTAGCTACCAGTACATTAAAAAACATTGGAGGAGGAATAATATTTTGTGATTCAAAGTCTGCTCTTCAAGTAATCGAAAACTTCTGGAAGATCGACAGCAAAAACCTCATACTACCAAAGTACTACTGTAAAAGCTAAGATTTGTTCAGATCTGAAACCTATATCTACGGGCAGCACAAAACGTGGACCAGACTGTGCGACACAGTGGTTGCCAGGATCAGGTTAGGTTACCGTTACCTGTGGCAGGTGGCTACAGGTGACGGATCTCCCAATCCTGAGCACTCCAGGTGCAAACTGTGAGCAGGAACTACGGCATGATCTCCCGCACTACATCACTGAATGCCCAGTTATTAGACCTTTCAGACCAGTTGGCATGAGGTACCTGGAGCTTTGCTATTACTTTATTCACTCTCGTATTCTTGAAGATATCCTCACAGTGGACCCAAAATTTGCCAGTGCAGGCTATTAAACACATAGCTCTGTATGACTAACCATCCTGCGAGATGGGGACTTGTATTACCACTGCTACCTTATTCACTCTTGTGTTGATGATATCCTCATAACGAACCCAGAGTCTGTCAGTGCAGACTACTGCATGGTCCCCATGGCCCCGGCATGGGACCATGGCCCCGGCATGGGACCATGGCCCGGCATGACTAACCATCCTGTGTGATGATGGGAACTTAACATCACGTAGTTAGACCTTGATACACACTGCACTCCCTTTCATATATTAGTATACAATATACGAGTCATATAGTCTAGGGGGCAGCTACATAAATGCAGATGTACCTTTGTGTGTTAATAACAACACATCTGTGACTACTGTATTAACATCGTCCAAGTTGACTAACTTTTATTACCATTGCTACTTTATTCACCGTTAAGTTCTTGCTCTCCAGGATGGTGGTCACTAGCGCCTGACACACTATAACCCTCCACGCTCTTCACTGTTTACACGACTTGCTGACAAGACCTTTATTGCGGATGACGTTTCGAGCACGTACAAGGGGCCCAACGTACAAGGGCCACTGTACAAGGGTCACCGTACAAGGGCCACTTGGACCCTTACACCGAGAGAGGGGGGGAGAGACACTGGAGGGCTCTGAGGGCTCATCAGGCCACAAACCTGACTTCTGGTGTGCCATGCTTGGGGCTCCGTCAGGCAGTACTCCCAGGCTGGAGGAAGCCCTTGTGACGGCAAAGGTTACAGCTACAGGGGAAGCACCCATCCCCCCCCCCCCAACTCCACGTGGTGTAGTGTCTACAACACACTGCAGGTACACTGCTTTGTGACCCTCGAGGAATATGGGAACTAATGCTCTAATGATTGAGGACCTAAGGTTTTCCTTAATGATCTAAGACTTAATGGTCTTCCAGCACTGCACCACCACTTTCATACTTGTACAATAATCGCTGCTCAATACCTCAAATCTAGGAAATAGCGGCGTCACGATGCATACCTAGGGAGCAAGTCGATGAAGAACTCTGTAGGGTAAGGCAGGTCCTAGTCAACAGTGGCTTCTCTAACGGTTTTGTTGAAGACATCATAAAAAGAAAGGTGAAACGCCATGCAACCTCTGAAGAGTCAACTTACACAACACTTAAGACTTTTACAAGAATTTCTTTTCGACGGCTCATAAAACTGAGGAAAGGGTCCTGAAAGATATTGTTGATAGAAACGTTATCCCTACAGACAAAAATCAGACAATACAATTAACAATTTACTACAAAAACAAGAAACGGCAAACCTACTCATGAAAAACTCCCCAGACGCCAAACAGAACGCCTTGAAGGAAACCAACGTCGTCTATGCCTTCACATGCCCACTTGGGGACTATCAGCCCCAAAGAACTCAGTATATTGGCAAGACAACAACGTCTCTTTCCAGGCTATTAACAATGCATAAACAACAGAGCTCCATTAAGGAACATATAATCTCTTCCCACAAACAAACCATCACCAGAGAAATCTTAACAAACAACACAGAAATCATCAATAGGTACAGCGATAGCAGGCGGCTCCACATCAGCGATGCACTACACATCAAGAAGTCAACACCAGTAATCAACAGCCAATTAATGCACAACTATATTCTACCCACTTCAAGACCCCGAACCAATATAAAAGCAGCAAGAGGAAGTATGGGCCAATAGGCCTTCTGTAGTTATTCCATTCTTATGTTTTCATACCCATTGATTCGTGTTCTGGCATATCTGTCACCTCACCAAAAGAGAGTGTAAGTATGATGCATTTTATGTGTAAACTAAGTCTTTGAAAATGTAAGCAGCATTGCGAAACGCGTTCAGGCGTCACACCAGAAATAAAGACGGAATTTTGGAGAGTTAATTTTTCAATTACCCTCGACAGTGAAGAAAAACGTAAGAAATAAAGAAAATTCGTGTTAGAATTAATCTTACCCTTTTGGTCATTCAATTATATATATAATATATATAATATATATATATATATATATATATATATATATATATATATATATATATATACATACATATATATATATATATATATATATATATATATATATATATATATATATATATATATATATATATATATATAAAGTATGATAGGTCAACTCTTATTTTACATATTTTACATACAACATGTGTGCGTTATATGGAGATGCTGTCTCAGACGACTAATGATACATCAGTGGTATACTGTACTTGCGTGAACTGTCTGGTAATTAGTAAGAACACTTCACAAACTGGTAAATAAAGACTGGACACTCATTAAAGAAAATTATTAATTTATTTAATAATTTGTGTTTAATTATTAATGTGTTGAATTCCAGGCACATGTAAAAGCGCGCAGAGAGAGCAAGAGAGAGAGAGAGAGAGAGCAAGAGAGAGCAAGAGAGAGAGAGAGAGAGAGAGCGCTTAACCATTGCTTTTGTCATTTCTATAAATAACAAAGAACGCATCATACTAAAAAAAAAAAAAAGATTTTTAAAAACTAGGAAAAAAAAAAACTTACCAGTTTGAAAAGTTTGAAGAAACGGAAATTGAAATTCGAGAATTTCCATCACATTAACTTGGGTGAAATATTTTAGACACTTATTGTGGCAGAAGGCGTATAGAGACGTGGCACCGCCGCATTGTTTTGATGCTACACGTGGCACCACCGCACCGTCATCGATCACTGACGCATTGGTCAGGTGGGGGGGGGGGAGGAGGCAGCAGTGTTACCACATCTTCAAATGACAAAAATAACAATAATAATAGCTAACTACGTGTTCTCTAAACCACTCCACCAGTAAACTACATCAATTGCAAATTTGGTAATCTTATTATTTCCAACTTTTAGTAATTCTACCCCGTCTTATCGTGATAAATGATAGGGTATCTGGATGGTGGCGTGTGGCAGGTGACGCAGTGTTTCAGGTACCGCCAGCTGGTGCTGCCATATACGTCACCTGCTTCTCTCTCTCTCAAATATTAACGTTAACATTATGAATTGATTAAACCAGTATATATTATATATATACATACATACACACATAAATTAGGGAGAGAAAAGGACAAATGGGGAGAGGGGGTGAGAGAATGAGAGAGAGAAAGAGAATGTGAGAAAATAGAGAGCGAATGAGAGAGAAAGAGAATGAGTGAGTGAAAGTATGAGGTGTGAGAGAGAGAGAGAGAGAGAGAGAGAGAGAGAGAGAGAGAGAGAGAGAGAGAGAGAGAGAGAGAGAGAGAGAGAGAGAGAGAGAGAGAGAGAAGAAATTTCCAAATTATCGCAAATTTATGACATCGTTATTTATTTGTTTGAGCTTTAACGCAGCATTATAATTAGAGGAGCTCACTCCATTATTAAGGAGCGAGCAGAAGACTGGGCCGAAGCCATCCAAACAATCCATGCCCAAATGACCTCGCCTTCACGTGACGTCACAACGAGATTGCAAAATTTGAAGTTATTATATATATTTCTTCCTATATATATCTAATTCGTTATGCAAATTAGGATTAGCTGGAAACGAACTTTATACCATTGACTGTGTCGATCACTTTCAAAATGGATTTGTTTCGATAATAACAATATTATGAAATAAATGGATAACTGGCACCAGAAGTGGATTTGAATGTGAAACTTATTACAAAGTCTCAATATACCGCCAGAAATTTGATTTAACCAGTATGACCGCATCAGTATACTGTTGTTTACTGTAACCTTTGCTGTCAGAAAGTGATAGAGTTCATATAATTATGCTATATCACACACAAAAACTAAGATTCGGGAAGAAGTGGCGTCCAAAGATCTATTTTCTTCAGACAACCTGACGCCTCACAACATCCAAGCTTTCATTGTGCCACATCTTCATAATATTCAACACTAAAAAACATTCAAACATTATTATATCCAGAATTTAGTAGCTTCGTACCGTATATAAAACTATCAGTAGGACGAAGTTTGAAACTGTAAAATCTCTCTGTTGGGATAAGAATAACCAACGCAGATATGGCACCGTGGCAACCTTCCCAGTTTGCTCAGCAGATGGTCAGTGTGGCACAGGCAGCGGGTGGGTGCAGACGGTCCTGCTACTCTTCCAACTCATTTATTATTGTTTTATTATCCTGGGAATGTATTGTGTTGTGTTTATAAATGCGAAATAGTGTACACTTTCGTGGTTATATGCAAGACTCTTGAATACAGATGTATTTCACTCCCCTCAGGCTGTAATGGCTTCGGCTATTACTAGTAACCGAACATTTCTAACCGAATATTCCTGGTAACCGAACATTTCTAGCAACATAACGATATCCGAAATAATTTGTACATGAACTAATCACATTTCCAGTTTACATGTAAACATTTAGTTTCACGATACTAATTTTTTTATTCAATTTGATATAATATACATAATTAGCTGCAAGTAATTAGCAACCATTTGAAAGTTAGTGAAACAAATAATAGATTAACAGGTAAATTGAGAAGCAACAAGTTAACAAGATAATGTGACACTAGGTTGACAGATGAGTTAGGCGAGATGGACAAAATAGGTTGACAAGAGGTAGACATGATTATGGGGTGAAAGATGAGATACTAGGGTGACAGGTGACATAATAAACAAGTGGTATTGAATTTGAACATGTTTCAGTCTTGTGAATCACAGCACGCTGGACGCGTGATCCTGTGGTCCCGGGTTCGATTCCAGGCGCCGGCGAGAAACAATGGGCAGAGTTTCTTTCACCCTGATGCCCCCCCCCCAGTTACCTAGCAGTAAATAGGTACCTGGGAGTTAGTCAGCTGTCACGGACTGCTTCCTGGGGGGTGTGTAGTGTGGGAAAAAAATAGTAACAGTTGATCGACAGTTGAGAGGCGGGCCGAAAGAGCAGAGCTCACCCCCGCAAGCACAACTAAGTGAATACACACACTCATACACTCTTGGTATGATTCCATTCCTGGCCAGCATTTATTTCACCTGATGCATCTGTTCATCCAGCAGTAAATAGATACCTGGCAGTCTGACAGCTGCTAGAGGCTGCACATCCTGGGAATGTGTGGGTGTGTTAGACAAATGCATATAGTAGATATGACAGGAAAAAATATGTCTACATTAAACAACCGACGGTCAAGGCGGGGTCCAATAGCTACAGCTGATCCTGCAGGCACAACTATTAAATGCAAATAGTAACCCCCACACAAACTGAGGAATGGTCCAACAAATGGCTACTAGAGTTTAACTGAATCTAGTGTAAGGTAATGAAGATAGGTGTAGAGAGGAGACCAGGTACAAAGTATCACTTGGGACGTGAAATCCTTCAAGAACAAAGGAGAAAGATCTGCGAGTTGATATCACGCCAAATCTGCCCCCTGAAGCCCATATCAAGAGGATATCATCGGCGGCATATGTCAGGTTGGCCAACGTAAGAACTGCCTTTATAAACTTACGTAAGAAATCATTTAGAAGCTTATACATTACATAGGTCAGACCAATCTTAGCGTGTGCAGTTCCAGCGTCGAGGCCATATATAATCAAGCACAATAATAAATTCGAGAAAGTTCAAAGGTATGCCGCCAGAATAGTACCCAAGCTGAGGGGCTATGAGGAAAGACTACGGGAATTAAACCTATTTCGTTGGAAGACAAGAGTTTGGGGAGACATGATCACCAAAATAAATAAAATAAAATGTTTATTTAGGTAAGGTACATACATACAATAATTTTTTACAAAGAATGGTTGACTTATAGGTAGAGCTAGTACATACAATGCCTAAAGCCATTATTACGCAAAGCGTTTCGGGCACCACATACAATATTCCCAGAGGAAATGATAGGAGTAGATAAAGACATTATTTAACACAGGGAGCACACGGAGAAGGGAACACTGGAGGAAACTTAGTGCCCAAATGAGCCACAGACACATTAGAAAGATTTTTTTAATTGTCATTGTAGTTATCAAATGGAATGCATTAGGCAGTAATGTGGTGGAGGCTGACTCCATACACAGCTTCAAGTGTAGATATGATAAGAGTCCAGTAGGCTCAGGAATCTGTACACCTGTTGATTGACGGTTGACAGACGGGACCAAAGAGCCCGAGCTCAACCCCCGCAAACACAACTAGGCAAGTATACACACACACACCCTGTGGGGGGGGGGGGGGAAGAAAGATTTTGAACTATATATTCTGCTCGAGAATTTCATGAAGAAACAAACACACTAAGGTCCGCCTGACCCCCCCTTTAACCCCCCACACCCCCGAAGCCCCCCAGAAAGTAACCTCAAGTCCCCCCCCCCCCCCCTCCCCCTCAACCCCACCCACACGAACCACAACCGGACATGTGGCAACACTGGGGAGACGTGGCACCGCTTGGGGGCCTCTTCCCCAACTGATGATTTTTCTTGTATTTTTAAATGTATAAAACTTCTCTTGATGTCTGGAGGGAAAAAACCCCACTTCTAAATTTATGAGGAAACACAAAATTATATTTATTCTGGTATAGATACTGACAGTATGCTATCTATTTGCGTTTCTTTCATGCTCATCTTTTGTATACATTTTTAAAAATGTAACTATACAGTTACATGTCTACCGCTAACTACATTAAATTACACCAATTTATGTATTCTGAAATTCTACGCATGAATGCTGTGCAGTACGACAAACGCATTTGACTCGTACGTCTGGCAACGTTGTCGAGGCTCGAACGTTCGTTTTGTTGACAGTCTGCTGGCGACCGTCCAGCGGGGAGGACCGACGAGCCTGGGCTCCTACCAAGTGAATGGCCAACTTTTACAAACTTTAGATCTTGATTGGGGTGCTTCTGTAACCCTTTCCCTCTACCATCCCACACGATGGGTGCGGGGTCCACTACCATCCCCCCACACGATGGGTGCGGGGGTCCACCACCACCATCCCCCACACACGATGGGTGCGGGGGTCCACCACCACCATCCCCCACACACACGATGGGTGCGGGGGTCCACCACCACCATCCCCCACACACGATGGGTGCGGGGGTCCACCACCACCATCCCCCACACACACGATGGGTGCGGGGGTCCACCACCACCATCCCCCACACACGATGGGTGCGGGGGTCCACCACCACCATCCCCCACACACACGATGGGTGCGGGGTCCACTACCATCCCCCCCACACGATGGGTGCGGGGGTCCACCACCACCATCCCCCACACACGATGGGTGCGGGGGTCCACCACCACCATCCCCCACACACACGATGGGTGCGGGGGTCCACCACCACCATCCCCCACACACACGATGGGTGCGGGGGTCCACCACCACCATCCCCCACACACGATGGGTGCGGGGGTCCACCACCACCATCCCCCACACACACGATGGGTGCGGGGGTCCACCACCACCATCCCCCACACGATGGGTGCGGGATAGTAGTGGACTACACCCCCTACACTTATCCAAACATACACCATCTATCCTTTATCCAAACACCAACCCATTACCCCATATCCAGACTGTGACCCATTATCCAGCATGACCTCTGGCCAGGCGGACATACGCACTAGTCAGGTGTTGACGCTGTACCGTGTTCCACCCTCCATGACCCCCTGGTACTCCGGTACTTGGTACGCATCCACTCCCTAAAATACTGTATCTACATTCCCTTCCATTCGTTAAACCCTCCCCCTCTCTCTCTCCATTTGTTAAAACTTTCCCCCTTCCATTCGCTATAAAAATGCCCTCCCTCCACTGACTAAACCATCCCACCTTCAACCATCCAGTTTCTCCATGTAGCCTAAGCCTCCAATTTCCTGGCCCGAGCAATATCCTGTCCCCTGCAGTGTACCCAGAGTGGCCTCCCCCCCCCCCATCCCCCCTCCAGCAGTGTTACCAGAGCGACTGGAAGCGTCCCCCCCCCCCCCCAGTGTTGCCAGAGCGGGACTCCGTCTCCTCTCAAGTAGCTTGTAATATTAAATGGAATGTAATTTTTGCCAATGATAATAACTTGTATAAAATTTGCGTGGAGAGATCGTGGATCCCATCCCATGTTGGAGTTGGAAAACATGACTTTGTAGATCGATTGGACAATGAGGCTTGCAGGAAAGAAAACACTGATTATGACTTTGGACTATAATGCAATTATTAAAAAGAAACAAATTAAAGAAATTAATTCAGAGTTAGAAGAACTAAGAAATGCCCAGTGACCTGAAAGCTGCAGTATTAAAAGCTATTGCAACTTTTGTAATAATAGGTATTTGTATGGTCAGCACAGTAACCGGACCAGGCAATGTGATGTAGTCATTGCGCGAATTCGCCTTGGCTATAGACACATCTGGCAGGTTAGTGAGGCTGAGCCACTACCAGAATACTCAGATTGTAAACACTGTGATAAACCTCTAATGCATTCACTAGTACACTATATTGTTGAATGTACAACCGTAAAACACTTTAGACCTCCTGGCCTCTTGTACCACCAACTGTGTAACTATTTCATTGACTCACGGTGTTCTGGACGACATCCTAACAATTTATCCAAAATTTGCTTGTCCATTTTAAAGAATGAAGAACAATTTTATTTAATTTTAAAGCTGTATCTCTTATGAACCCATCCCTGCCCTTGTGTGGCAGTGCACAATAGAAAGTTGATTTTACATATTCATACATTAAAACATTGATTGTAACTATGATATACATGTGCTACAGCCTACAGTTTAGACCTATTGTCTTGTGTATGACCCTCTGTGGGGAGGGTCGCCGCAGCAGAGGGTGGGGGGGGGGGAGGGTCTCATCTCAAGGCGCAGACTACAACATTATACATTTAAATTTAAATTTTGCCCCGAGGGGCGAGTTTATTGGGCAGCGCCACTCATCTTGTGAGTGAACATACCGCCATAGCAGAATGTACAACACTCCCATTATACATGTTACACAATTTTCCACTTTACAATAATCAGAACTAAGAACCGAACAACAAATGTCACAACTCTTGTCATTTACGCCCGTAAACTGTTGTAAAAAACAATTTACCTGTTTACAGGTCTGTCCGTAACGCTGCGGGTGGTACCCAATATACCTTCTTGTATATACATAAATAAATAAAACTATATAAAAAGGTGTAGACAATGGTATACCCGTCTGGGTACTGGTGGGTTTATGGCTCTTATTTAATGTTTATTACCACGAGAGGTGTATTGGAAGGGTGTCTTCTGGAGGTGTAGGTAGCGGAGGGGTGTGCCTAGTGTGGTGGTGTATTTGTGTGTTGATGTATTAGGGGGAGTACGGTATATTTGTGGCACGGATGTATTTGGGGCATATTTGGTGGGAGATGTATTAGGGGTATATTGAGGGGGGTATATACATAGGGGGTGTACTAGCAGGGGAGTATACACAGCAGCTCTCTAACCCTGCTGAGGACAAAATTTTTTGCTGTTGGTTGCAATAACAAACGCCAAAGAGCAGTTATACAGTTTATTGTAACGTCTGTGGTAGGATGTGAACTAAACCAGTCCATCCCCAAATAGTAGTACTTACAGGAAGTATTTGGTCACACGTACAGAAATGGACTGTTGCAGGGATCAATGTGCACGTTTTGAACTATTCATTGTGTAAAGGGTACGAAAAAAAAAGTTTTAATATGCCTAGGCTACAAGCACTTATATTAGGCCTCATAGCCTAATATAATTCATGAAAAATACTGTAAATAAGCAATCCATTAGGTCTTTGATTGCCTATTTACGCCATAGTCAAGTTAGGTTATGTTCTTTCAGTTACTTTTCCGTTTTTAGTAAGCCATTTGGGCTAATTCAATAATAAAATCCAACAGTTTTCCCAATACGCCAACAATAAATGTTAGTTTGGAATGAGCCGACGACGCTAGAACCCTCAAGGCTGATGTTCCTGTGACTGGAGCGTGGTTCTGCTTGATAAACATCAAGTGTTGTAAACTACAAACTGCAGTTCGGTACACAAGGATGAAAATGACTTGCGGTTAGATTGTAGCGAGGCGTAACAGCGTGGGCGTGCGACGGCCAGGCTGTGGAGTGTCTGACCCAGCAGTTACTGCTGGGTGAACAGCAGCTCCAGCAGGAAGGAACCCACACAATACTAAGCCACCAACTTTTGAGACACTAACGATGTTTAGGTAGGGGGGGGAGGGAGGGAGGTGTCAGCAGTTAGTATCTGTTTAGTGACCTTTTGATGTTAACATGGTCCTTTGTGCATATTATTCCTCCCCATACAAGGCTGGCATATTCACATGTGCACAGGTGCAATGTGTGTAACCCAATCCGTCCTCAGTCTATGCTCATTCCAACCAGCGGTCGACTCCAAAGACGCATTCATCAATTTTAACATGCTGTTCATTGAAATTAGGAATTTTCTCAAATCTAAATTAATATTATTATAAGCATACTGTGCATATTTAGGCATTGGTTAGGTTAGGTGTTAAGGTTCTGTTGGCGATTATTTGTATTTGTAGTATGTGGGTGAAGCATTTATAGCGTTGTGGTTCGAACAAAATTCGTCAGTGAAGCACTTGTTCCGGAAGTGTTCGAACGTCATCAGTTGTGAGTCGTGTGTAAACCGTTTTCATTCATAAAAAGGGGGTTTGGCGGGTGCATGGAATCACTTTTGGATCTTTGTTTGGAGGACGGGCTGAGCGATCCAGCCCGTCCTCATAAACAAAGGCCGAAGTCCATTCCATGCACGCGCCAAACCCCCTTTTTATGAATGAAAACGGTTTACACACGACTCTCAACTGATGACGTCCGAACACTCTTCAAACAAGTGCTTCACTGACGACTTTTGTTCGAACCACAACGCTGTAAATGCTTCACCCACGTACTACAAATACAAATAATCGCCAACAGAACCTAAACACTTAACCTAACCAATGCCTAAATATGCACAGTATGCTTATAATAATATTAATTTATATTTGAGAATTTTTTTTTACACTTTAGAATTTCAATAGTAGAAAAAAACAGACCTTTTTTCAAGTACAACCGTCAATATTTTGTCCATTCTGTCCGTAATATCCGTGGCCCCTATCATTTTGGCAAGGGCTAAAATGAAGCAAAATGGGTTAGCTGTTTCAGTTGTTTGATGAAGTTTCCTCTCTTACTCTTTTGGAGGGCTTTTGGACGTGAAACACAGAGAGAGTTAGCCAATAGGATACAAGGAATTTGAATACTGAATTAAACCTACCGTTATTTTCTTACCAGTCATTCCGAACAAGACATGTTGTATATATTCTGTCAACACCATAGCCAGATTGTGCCCATTCTCACTGAGGCCATAAGCATATGAAATATACACAATAAGAATACATATACATACATCATACAGCCCCTCCTCCATACCCCGCTGCGTATATTAGGGGCTCTGCATATGGCAATCCCGGTTGCAGGTCTGCCCCTTCTCTGTGGTGTAACAATGTGTAAGGGTGTAGTGACACCCTCTCTACACCCACTCCCTTCCCTCTCTTTCTCCCTTCTTCCATAGTCTTACCTCCTTACCCCTTTCCTTCTCTCAGGTTCTAGCACCTCTCTCTCTCTCTCTCTCTCTCTCTCTCTCTCTCTCTCTCTCTCTCTCTCTCTCTCTCCCTCTCTCCCTCTCTCCCTCTCTCCCTCTCTCTCTCTCTCTCTCTCCCTCTCTCCCTCCCTCCCTCACAGAGCATCACTCATCATACTGACGACAACACCCAGGCAGACGACCAATCACTGAGGCCATGCCATACCCGCCAATAACACTAAGCCCTCACTACAGCCGCCCTGCGTTTCAGCCATTTCTGTAATCCGATTAGTCCCCCAATTATTGGGGGATGAGTTTTTACACTGTGGCTGTGAGGAACCCGGCGCGGCCCGGGGCTCCCTGCACCGCAGCCGCCCGCCGCTTGCGGCTGCTGATGTTCTGGGACTGTTGGAACACCGGGGGCTGGTTCAAGCTTGAACAAAGGGGGAGGGGGTGGGGGTGTCAAGAACAAAAGGAGGAGAAAGGGGAGGGGGGAGTATTTTGCATTGCACCTCTGCATCTCAATAGGGATTTTTTTGCACATCCTGCCATGCCTCCTGGGCTCATGTGATGTTATTTCCGTGTACAACTTCGGAATCAGTTTCCTCTAATATTGTCTACATATCCCAGTTCCTTGTCCTCATATCCCAGCTCCTTGTCCTCATATCCCAGCTCCTTGTCCTCATATCCCAGCTCCTTGTCCTCATATCCCAGTTCCTTGTCCTCATATCCCAGCTTCTTGTCATCATATCCCAGCTTCTTGTCCTCATATCCCAGCTGCATCTCTACACTATGGAAGAACAGGGAACACTTTGTAATGGCCAGTTAGAGGTAGTTTCTGGTCACCAGGAGAGGGGGAAAGGCACAAGAGGAAAATAGTTGAAATGGAAAGAGAAGGGAGAAATAAAGAGGAAATATGTGGAAAAGGGGTGATAGGGGAACTATTAGGAAAGAAAGAGGGGAAGATATCGGAAAAGGGGATAGGGCAAGGGGAAAACTGAATGTTAGTGAAAAGATAAAGAGGGTGAGGGAAATTCGATAAAAGAGAATAGAAGAGGAAGCAGGAAAGGGGGAGAGGAAGGGCCCGTGGGAAGTTCTGACGGATGAGAAGGGGCGGGAAGAGATAAAAAGAAGAGTTGAGAAGGGGAGAAGAGAAGTGAAGAGAGGGGGTGGAGGGAGTGGCTGAGGAGGGCAAAGAAGGAGGGAGGGAGGGAGGGAGGAGGAGGGAGGGAGGGAGGGAGAGAGGGAGGGAGGGAGGGAGGGAGAGAGGAAGGGATAAGAGGGTAGAGAACCCGGGCCCTTTTGACTACTGTGCATTGTCCGCTCGGCCGCTAGGACCTGTGTGTGTGTGTGTGTGTGTGTGTGTGTGTGTGTGTTCTGTGCGTTTCTACGTACGTGACGAGTGGGGGGGATGGGGTGGGGGGGTGGAGCTGAAGGATACATATCAGTTCGTGTGTGTTTGTATCTTGTACATGTGTTTACGTTCACACAAACAAGTTCACTCTCCAACCATCCTCTAAAGTTCTAAACTGCTGTGCAATAACAATCACTTCGTCGTCTCATTACTCATTAATGGCACGTTAGCCCTTTACAAATATACAATTCAGCTTAGCGCGTTGACCCAGCTTAATTACCTCTCCGTTTTCTGTGCACTTCCAGAGAGATTTTCAGATTTACAAATCATTTTTTCCACTATTTTTTGTTCAAACTTTTTCCTGGAATGTGGAACGGTTCTTATAACCACAAGCGTCTAGAGAACTTTTAGATTCTGGGTATTGGGTACTGGGATGACTCTTCCAGTTCCCTGGACCAGAAACACAGTTTATCAAGAACTTTCGTGTCTGCTTACGAAACCTGTACATCCTGTAGCGCTTTAATCTATATTTATTACATAGTTTACTTGCAAGCGCTACGAGGTGGTTCCCGACCTATGGTTCTTGTTATAGAGAGCCTCGTATAGTCTTCAGGAGGTCGTAAGCTGTTTAATATATAGCCACCACGATTGTGGAAAGATGTACAAATTTCGTCAGGGGGGACACTTAAGTGTTTGATGAATCCTGGACCTGGTATTAGGAGCTTAGATCACTTTCCAAGCTGCGAGTGATGGAATACAGCACTCCGAACTACTGCCAAGTACTGGAAACTTTCATAGTTTTCTATACCCGCAATCTTGAGAGGTGGAAGAAGCCACTATGTAACTAGGTGCTGGAAAGTGATGCGAACTACCATACTCAAGAGTACTGGAAAGTGAGGCCAACACCCACAAGAGTACTGGAAAGTGAAGCCAACACCCACAAGAGTACTGGAAAGTGAAGCCAACACCCACACACAAGAATACTGGAACTATACAATTCTTTACCAGAGATCCAGAATAAACAGGACCTCGGTAAGCAAGAGCCTAAGACCACCCGTGAAGACTCTTAATAACCCGGAGTGCCACGAGTGCCACGAGTGCCACCTCGATCCAGTGACCCTAGCAAATATTCCTCTCCCAGCTCTCTCAATCGGAGAAGGGCTGGCCCCCAGCAAGACAACAACGGCATCATAACTGCCTCATCTGCGTCGTCCGCCACTTATGTTCCAGAACAAAACTGGTCGTTAGAACTGAGGGTTTGTGAGAGGCGGAGACGGCCAATGACTGCTGGCTCTTCCTGGAACGTTGTTCCTCGAGAAGAAAATCCCTAGAAAGCTTTATAAATTCGAGGAAATTCTTAGAAAAAGTTTAGAAAAATGCTTAGAAATCCATTTAAAGCAAGGCATTTTCATTTGACTTACCAAGTTGACCTTAACTTTAGCAAGGATTCATCAAAGAAACGGTAAATACATACAAGTTTAATATCTCATATTTTATGCTTTTTTTCCTTCAAAATAAAATATTACATTAGTTAAACTTACCTTGGGCAGACATTCTGGTATGTATATATGTGTGTGTGTGTGTGTGTGTGTGTGTGTGTGTGTGTGTGTGTGTGTGTGTGTGTGTGTGTGTGTGTGTGTGTGTGTGTGTATGTATATGTATGGGTATAAAGTATATATGGAAGCTGATCAGAATTACATCTCACCTTTGTGAATGTACATTAATGACACTATGTAAAAGACACATCTAATACTTTATGTAGGGCATACGTAAATCTGTGTATCTATGTATTTACGTATGTAGGTTAGCTTAGCATTTTAAAAGCACCGAATCACCTTCTGTGGTTGAGTGTTCAATAAACCCTTGAACTATATGTTTAACACTTCTCTAACCCTGTCCATGGAGGACAGAAGAAAATATATATATGCTGGTTAGCATTGTAAATGTGTGGCCACGTCTGTGGTAGAAAATAATAATAATAAAAAAAAAAAAAACTGCCCCGACGCAGTCAGCGCTCAGCTGTAACTTGAAGTGAATCAATTATTTACATTTAATTTTGGCATGCACTTAGTTTTTAATATTTTACACAGGAGGGTACAGGAGCAGGCGACTGCTGACTCCTGTTAGCAGGCTGAGAGCTTTCCCTTCCCATAGCTCATGGTAAGCCTTACCCTACTAGTTTTACACACAGGAGGGTACAGGAGCAGACGACTGCTGACTCCTGTTAGCAGGCTGAGAGCTTTCCCTTCCCATAGCTCATGGTAAGCCTTACCCTACTAGTTCCCCCCTGGAACACGATCGGTTAACAACCAGGTACCAAGTTTCTGCTGGGTGAATAAAGACAAGAAAGCTAAGGAACTGCGCTTAGTCAAGCCCCTTGGCCAGGATTCGAACCCAGAACAAATCAGCAGCAGGGTCTGTGGTCAACGGCACACCATTGACCACAGACCCGGTTGTTAACAAAATACAGTTGTAAACGAGGTACTGAACCGAGAGTTAAAGTCATTCTCATAGTTATATATGTCATAATACTGCTTAGAAACGGCACACTGATAGTTCGTTCGTTTCGTTCGTTCTCTCTCTCTCTCTCTCTCTCTCTCTCTCTCTCTCTCTCTCTCTCTCTCTCTCTCTCTCTCTCTCTCTCTCTCTCTCTCTCTCTCTCTCTCTCTCTCTCTCTCTCTTCCAAATTCCAGTTTTGCAGCCGTGTTCTAACGCTTGTGCTCTCACCCTTACACTTCACCACTCGACTCTCCCTCTCCTATTCCACCTCTTCCACTAACTTTCCCTCTCTTGCTCACGCACCCTCTCCCCCACTCACTCTCCCAGGGTGAGGAGTGGGAGTCAACACAGACGTGAAAGAAGAAAGAACAGGGTATAAAACTGTGGTAATTGTCCTTCAGATCAACACCAGCCTCATTTGTCCTACCTTGTCTCTCTCTCTCTCTCTCTCTCTCTCTCTCTCTCTCTCTCTCTCTCTCTCTCTCTCTCTCTCTCTCTCTCTCTCTCTCTCTCTCTCTCTCTCCCTCTTCTTGTTCTTCTTCTCTCCTTTCAATTTTTTTCTCATTCTCTTCATCTGATTGTATTTGAGCATGAGAGAAATAGAGACGAGTGAAGAGTGAGAGAGAGAATGGAAGGAGGAAGAGACAAGAGGTAGGAAGAAGATACCAGGGAAGAAGAATGAGGAGAGGGTAGAAAAGGTAGGAGAAAGAACCAAATGGGGGGAGAGAGAGAGGAGAGGAGAGAAGAGAGAGGAGAGAGGAGGAGGATGAAAGCAGGCTCCTGATCCAAGACACCCCCCCCCCCCCTCGTTAGCGTGACACAAGCCCTGCATCACAGTGATCTCGTGTGCTGGTTAGAAAGGACTAAGTCTATCAAGTCCTTAACTTACTCTGAGGCCATGGGGCCGGATATAAGGCCGGCACGAGTCTATCCCGCAATTGCGTAGTACACCTGTCGTCTCCTCCTGTCACGTCCTGTCAAGTCTCCTCTACGACCTCTGGCTGTCTCAAGGAATATGGTCATCCCTGTGGAAGAAGGAAGATGTAATTCCAATCCACAAAGGTGACCCTCGTCCTGTGGTCGCCAGCTATAAGCCAGTCTCTCTAATGAACAAATCCACAAGGGCCGTGACGAGGATTCGAACCTGCGTCCGAGAGCATCCCAGACGCTGCCGTAATCGACTGAGCTACGACATGGTAAAAGGAGTTGAAACCGAAGTTCTACTGAACTTTCTGGATCCTGCAGCCTTTTGTTCATTTGATACATCACGCAATTGTAATTTCTGTGTCATACTGCATATTGCAACTTGGTCTACTTAAACCTTAAACAATCACAGGATTTATTTTTAAGGCTAATTAGAAAATACCTTCAAGAACGTACTTTATGGAGTGGGGCTGAGTACAGCAGAGTCTGAAAACTCATTTGGTGTAAGTGTGTCGTAGGCACTTTATTGTGGAATATTTACTTCAACGACCTACTGTACTTCATTCCTGAAAGTGAGGCGGATGCTAATATGACCGCACTCTAACTTTTACATGTTTAAGAGAAGAAATGCAGAGTTCTACGAAGTCACAGGCGATCATCATAATGACTGAATGACACCGTATCCGGGACAGGCACATGGATGGGTGGGGAAAATATAGTGCATGGTGAATAACTTGACGTCATGGGGAAGACGTCTGACTCTACACTTAACATGTAGAGCTAAGTGTTGGACTGAGAAAGCAAGGCAGCTTAGACACTTACAGACGTAAGAGGTATTTCATACCATCTCGACACCAGAGGTTGCAAAACTTTCTTCAGAGCACAAATTTGCTGGTAACTTTAATACGGACTGCTCTCCTGGATGGCCTGCATACAATCACTTATCCACATTTTCGATAAGGTAAAGAACCGTGTGAGAAAAATCGCTCTTTTCCTGAGCAGTTCTGGCAAGACCACCCCAAGGTTGCCCCAAGGTTGCCTCAAGGTTGCCCCAAGGTTGCCCCAAGGTTGTCCCAAGGTTGCCTCAAGGTTGCCCCAAGGTTGCCCCAAGGTCGTGGACAACCTAAACTTGGACACTGCAGAACAAGGCACTCAGCTGTCGACAGCTTCGTTCTGGCTGTGCTGTTCTTCTTTAGTGTCAGAGTAGTTAACAGATGGAATACATTATAGGCAAAGTGATGTGGTGGAGGCTGACTCCATACACAGTGTCAAGTGTAGATATGATAGAGCCCAGTAGGCTCAGGAACCTGTACACCAGTTGATTGACAGTTGAGAGGCGGGACCAAAGAGCCAAAGCTCAACCCCGCAAAGACAACTAGGTGAGTACAGACACACTCGCGTGCACGCACACGCACTCACGTGCACATACTAAGGTAGCAGCCCAGCACCTGCGTGTGGAGGGAACATACAACACACAAGAAACACACTACTCTCCCGGCCAGTATAAGCTTCTTATCTATCAATACACCAATTTTGTCGTTGATAAGCACTATCATGTCCCCGAGCTCTGTCAATGGAATTGTGTCACCCCCCCCCCCATTCTTCCTCTCTCCCTGCACGGTGTCACCCTCCTCCTCTCACTCCAGTGTCACCCCCTCCCCCATCGGTGTCACCCCCCCCCCTAACTACTAATGTCGCCCTCCTGTGGAGGTGGCTTACACAACTTCTTCTTTCAGGGTACGAATATTTCCTAACATTCCTTCTACTCATCTATGGTTCCAGTTTCCACCTGCGTCCTCCTGTCCTATCTTCCCCTCACTGTAGAGAGGCTCTCCTGGCCCAGCGCACCAGGAGAGTTTCTTGTATGTTGTGATCATGTCCCCCCTCTCTGCTTCCCTTCTGGGGGTGTAAGGCACCCACAACCTGTCCTCATAGCTCCGTCCTCTTAGCTCCGGCACTACTCTTGTTTCACACCTACGGACTCTATTATTTTCGGTCTTTCAGGTTCACAGGTGTGAAATCCGCCACATCATCCCTGTTTTGTCAGCATTTGACAAGTATCAAATATGGAGGTGTTTTGCTTATCGAAAAGCGTACGAACCTTGACAGGTGACCTGGCTATGACGCGTTGAGACAGTGCCCAAATGTGTGCGTCGAGAGTGAGGAGGATGGCGTGTGAACTAGTGTGTGCCACGCCACTAGTGAGTGCCTCCTGCCACCAGTGCCACGCCACCAAAGAGTGCCACCTGCCACTCTCAACAGGGCCCTATTCACCCGCTGCCCTCCGAATAGGGACGCAGGTGACAGGTCCCCCCCCCCCTTTACGTCACCTTAATGATCTATTAGACTAAACGATCTTATTGTGATCTATTGATCACAATGATGTGGTTGAAGCAATTAACCCACACAGTAAACAACGTCGTTAATTAATGTGTGTCAACTGTTGACTCTCTGAAGAACAGAGGCTTAAGAATCTTCTCCATTTAA
Source organism: Procambarus clarkii (assembly GCF_040958095.1). Taxonomy (NCBI): domain Eukaryota; kingdom Metazoa; phylum Arthropoda; class Malacostraca; order Decapoda; family Cambaridae; genus Procambarus; species Procambarus clarkii. The sequence continues at coordinate 48,830,658 of NC_091166.1, read as the reverse complement.
GAAGTTGGCCTCCACTGTCTCCTCCATGCATGGGGATGGCCTCCACTGCCTCCCACGGCCACCAGGAGGCAGCAGAAGTCCTCCCACGCCCTATCTCTGGACCTGTGTGTGTGTGTGTGTGTGTGTGTGTGTGTGTGTGTGTGTGTGTGTGTGTGTGTGTGTGTGTGTGTGTGTGTGTGTGTGTGTGTGTGTGTGTGTGTGTGCATATCTGAGAGGGAGAAACAAGCACATCCCAGCACACCCTGGTCGTTATCACATCACTGCCGCCGCTAACCCTGTCCCTGGCACCATGTGCTCCTACATTGGCACCTCCACCAGCACGTCACACCAACACTGGCACCAGCAATAGTGTTAGACTAGAATATTCACCACCATCACCACCACCATCACCACCACCACCACCATCATCACCATCAACAACCAGTCTCCGTGCTTCATCTACACATCTTTCATCATCAAACAGCCGGTGATTGACAGTTGATTTTCCAAGAAGTAGTCCCTGAGTTGGTGTTAAGAACGACTAGAGGTGGTCAACTTAGAGGCGCGTGGTGGTATCCTAAGGTGGATAAAGGCATGTTTATGTCAGAGGAAGTAGTGAGTTAGCGTAAATAGAGTTAAGTACGAATGGGAGTGGAGTGCCCCAGGACTCACTCCTTGCACCTCTGCTCTTTTACCAAATATAACGACTTCAACACAGATTGAGCTCATATACACAGCCCCGCTCCTGTGCCAGGTAAGTTCACTACGGGCTCACCATAGCCCGTGCTACTTGGAACATATTCCGAGTAGCTGAATCTATAACAACAGATTGAGCGGCAACATTTGCATAATGGCAGACAATACAAAAAATGGGTCACCAAATTGGGAAATAAATTCAGGAACTAAATCGCTAAAAGACGATCTAGATATCCTTTCAAAATTGGCGAAAGATGTGAGGACTGAACACTGTAGGGATAGTGAGCTTAGGCAATAATAACAGAGCCACCAGCTGGCTCTAGAGTCCCGCCTCTCAACTGTCAATCAACTGGTGAATATATTTTTACAAGTCTCGGTGTATATCAAACAACAACATTTTCTGGAAATTCTTTTTAGATTTCTTGGATAATTTTTTTGATCGGGAGTTTGTGTGAGGAGCCTCTGGCCCGCGGGGACCTCACACGCCGGCCTCTGGCCCGCGGGGACCTCACACGCCGGCCTCTGGCCCGCGGGGACCTCACACGCCGGCCTCTGGCCCGCGGGGACCTCACACGCCGGCCTCTGGCCCGCGGGGACCTCACACGCCGGCCTCTGGCCCGCGGGGACCTCACACGCCGGCCTCTGGCCCGCGGGGACCTCACACGCCGGCCTCTGGCCCGCGGGGACCTCACACGCCGGCCTCTGGCCCGCGGGGACCTCACACGCCGGCCTCTGGCCCGCGGGGACCTCACACGCCGGCCTCTGGCCCGCGGGGACCTCACATGCCGGCCTCTGGCCCGCGGGAACCTCACACGCCGGCCTTTGGCCCGCGGGGACCTCACACGCCGGCTTTTTAAGGCTTTTGTTTAAAAAAAAAATGTTGAGGCTTTTTTTTTGAACGCTTATTTTTTTAACGTTGTGTTATTTGCTTGTTCGTTTTTTGATGATTACACAAAGGAGAAAGAGTGGTGAAGTATACTCAAAGATACAGTGACTTGAACTGTTAGGTATTCTTCACCTTCCCATCCCAATCCCAATCCCTCCCAATCGTCACCCACGCAAGAATACACACACACACACACACACACACACACACACACACACACACACACACACACACACACACACACACGCACGCACACACACACACACACACGGAGGAAGCAGTCCTGTAACAGCTGTCGAAATCTTAGGGTACTTATTTACTGCTAGGTGAACAGGTGCACTAAGGCGAAAGAAACTCTGCCCATTTTGCTTCCGCCGGGAATCGAACTTGTGCCCTTAGGACTACGACCCCCCAAGCACTGTCCACTCAGCCGTGAGGCCCCTGTGTGTGTGTGTGTGTGTGTGTGTGTGTGTGTGTGTGTGTGTGTGTGTGTGTGTGTGTGTGTGTGTGTGTGTGACACATATGTAGTAGATATGATAAAGGAAAATAGATGGGGGAGTCAGCAGACACCAATACACAGCCACACACCACACACACACACTTCCCTCCCACCAATACTCCAATCAAAGCAGAAATGATAAAAATTCAACTTTTTAACAAAACTTTAATTAAAAAAATAATTATTGTTTAAAAAGAGTACCTGGGTCAGTGTGGGAGAGGTCCGGCTGTTGACCAAACTATAACTCTCTCTCTCTCTCTCTCTCTCTCTCTCTCTCTCTCTCTCTCTCTCTCTCTCTCTCTCTCTCTCTCTCTCTCTCTCTCTCTCTCAACCAACAGCCCTATCTTTTCCCTTTCATAAGTAAGCCTATTCTATCGATTTGTCATTTCTAAAAAAAATGCACCCCCCCCTTCCCACTTGGGCTGGACGGTAGAGCGACGGTCTCGCTTCATGCAGGTCGGCGTTCAATCCCCGACCGTCCAAATGGTTGGGCACCATTCCTCCCCCCCCCCCCTTCGTCCCATCCCCAATCCTTATCCTGACCCCATCCCAGTGCTCTATAGCGCGTAATGGCTAGGAACTTTCCCCTGATAATTCCTTCCTTCTCTACTAAAATATGGAACTTTTTGCCTAACTAGAAACGTAAGAAATGCAGCTGTACCCCAACCATAAACGAACAAACCCATACAACCCACTTAACCTATCGCTGTCGATACATGGAAAGCGTCATATTTATTGTGTTACAATTTTTACTAATACAGTCGCATTTTGAATGTAGATATGAAGCAAAATGCCACGTTAATACACATCATCCCAGTACCTTGTCTCGCTAAACATTCCGCATCAACATTACCTAGAGGCTCAACATCTAGAAATAAATAGGCCTAAACAATTTATATAAATCGATCCCTCTTAAAAAAAATTGTTTACCAATCATGGAGGCGATGAGTCACAATAACGTGGCTAAAGTATGTTGACCAGACCACACACTAGAAGGTGAAGGGACGACGACGTTTCGGTCCGTCCTGGACCATTCTCAAGTCAATCGACTTGAGAATGGTCCAGGACGGACCGAAACGTCGTCGTCCCTTCACCTTCTAGTGTGTGGTCTGGTCAAGTTTACCAACCATCCTTGTTTGGTTTGTTAAAAGTTGTGTGTTTGGGAGCTGGAATTATCTCTGTATAGCAAACGATGCTTCAAGCCTTTCTTTATTGTGCTTGTAAACACACGAGTATCAAGATGTTTAGGCTGCACACAAGCGAGGACTGAAGGTGGAGAGTAAGCACCGTACTCACCTAGTTGTACTCACCTATCTTGAGGTTATCTTGAGATGATTTCGGGGCTTTAGTGTCCTCGACCAGGCCTCCATCCCCAGGAAGCAGCCCGTGACAGCTGACTAACACCCAGGTACCTATTTTACTGCTAGGTAACAGGGGCATAGGGTGAGAGAAACTTTGCCCATTGTTTCTCGCCGGCGCCTGGGATCGAACCCAGGACCACAGGATCACAAGTCCAGTGTGCTGTCCGCTCGGCCAACCGGCTCCTCCCACCTAGTTGTGATTGCGGGGTTGAAGCTTTGGCTCTTTGGTCCCGCCTCTCCGGGTTTGGTGTGTGGTGGTGGGCGCAGCGGCCGCCTCCGCTTACTACGAATACACACATACGATATACCGGGGTCATACGGTGGGATCGAACCTGTGACCATGCAGTTCCCCCCTACCCAAACACACGCACTATACCGACTGAACCACGATGAGCTCAAAAAATATCTCGACCAGAAGTACTGTTTAAGATACTTTTTAAGTTCAACACGGTACAGTGCGTGTGTCTGGCAGCTCCAGGGACGAGGGTTCGAGCCCACACTATAGCTTAAATATTTTTTCATAGATACCTCATGTTCTTATGACGTCACTGTGTAGCGTACGTCTATGTTGAGGATCTGTAAGTACGTTACTCTGACGTAATATAATGCTATGAAGATGCATGTTTCTTAGAATTTCTGATACGTCGGAATTTGCCTTTGTTCGATGTCACCAAGTTGGTTATTTGCAAAAACTAAACCCATGTCTTACGACGTCGGCAGCCCTTGTTTTACGACGTCGGCAGCCCTTGTCTTACGACGTCGGCAGCCCTTGTCTTACGACGTCGGCAGCCCTTGTCTTACGACGTCGGCAGCCCGTGTCTTACGACGTCGGCAGCCCTTGTCTTACGACGTCGGCAGCCCTTGTCTTACGACGTCGCAGCCCTTGTCTTACGACGTCGGCAGCCCGTGTCTTACGACGTCGGCAGCCCGTGTCTTACGACGTCGGCAGCCCTTGTCTTACGACGTCGGCAGCCCTTGTCTTACGACGTCGGCAGCCCTTGTCTTACGACGTCGACAGCCCTTGTCTTACGACGTCGGCAGCCCTTGTCTTACGACGTCGGCAGCCCTTGTCTTACGACGTCGCAGCCCTTGTCTTACGACGTCGGCAGCCCGTGTCTTACGACGTCGCAGCCCTTGTCTTACGACGTCGACAGCCCTTATCTCAATAGTGGCAGCCCTTATCTCAATAGTGACAGCCCTTATCTCAATAGTGGCAGCCCTTATCTCACTATTTAACATGGGAGTGAAGAATATATAAACAACAAAGTGAGACTTGAAACACAAATGAACCAGATACGCTTTGGCTCATTCCTATACGGTTCAGAGCCTGTACCCGGGAGCTAGAACTCAACCCCCGCCACCACAACTTGGTGAGAACAACAAGAGATCAAAACTTCACACTCATAATCTAGAAACAAAAATACATCTTATGCTTAGACTTTAGGGTCACTTTTGTTCCCCAAATTTATCAATATATTGTATTTATTAATATATATATATATAGGGCAAAATATTCTAATTTTAAGCTTTACTTCCTTATTTAATAGTGTAGTTAAGTAATTGCTTCTTAACACGTAGGAAAAAGAGAGAGAGAGAGAGAGAGAGAGAGAGAGAGAGAGAGAGAGAGAGAGAGAGAGAGAGAGAGAGAGAGAGAGAGAGAGAGAGAGAGAGAGAGAGAGAGAGAGAGACAGACAGAGGATATGAGAGATATGGTTGAAAGATTAGGGAGGTGAAAGGATGTATAAAATATGGAGAGCGGGAGGGGGGGAGAGAGAAAGAGGGAGAAAGGGGGGTGGAAAAGAGGGGGAAGAGGAGAGGGTAGGAAAGAGGGGGGGGGGGAGGTAGGTATCAAACGGAACCTACGAACAATCACCGTCATTCTCTCACTTCAAACTAAACACAAAATCACCATTACGTTAAAAATGCAACGAAATAGTAAAAACTCAAACACCCCAATACTGACGCCTTTCCGTGCCTCGGGCCTCGATGGGTTTAGTGGGTTGCTAGGGTTTGTAATGCTAGTCAAAACAGTCGCCTTTTTTAACGTTTCTGGTTAGGTAAAAACCAGTGTTTTTCTTTACGCTTCACTGTAGTCAAAACCGGTGCATTGTCTACGGGTTTTCGCTACGCAGAAACGGTGACTTATTGGTGGCGGAGGTTCCCACGCCAGGGACACAGGAAGCAGGTGAGAAGGAAGCCAAGGTCTCCGGAAGTATACCTCACCTCCGCTAGGACTCAGCTGGGGGGGGGGCTCCTAGCAGTCATGGCTAGGACCATGGCAGTTTCTGAGACTCCCAGCGACACACTGGGAATCCTAGCGTGATCCAGGAAGTTCCTGGGTGTACTAGATGGACTTCTGCGATGTTCTGCGAATCCTCGGTGGAACCTGGGATTCCTAGCTGGACCCTAGGAGTCCTAGCAGGCCCGTGGGAGTTCTAACTGGACCCTAGAACTCCTAGCAGAACCCTAAGAGTACTCGCTTTACCAATCACCAAACAAGGGCATAGACCAATCACCAGGGGAAGGCTAACAGACCAAGACTGCAGAAGTCGAACTCTCGAAATCGTCAACAGGTAAAGAGGCAAGAGGCGGAAACGTAAACATCTCACAAGACACTCGTCAGCAGGGTGGCCGTGTGCATGTTGTTTGCTGAGGTGGTTGGCAGCACTGCCACCGTCAGGGTTTCTTCTCGGTATGTACGTGTGTGTGGTGGACAGAGAGACAGAGAGAGACAGAGGCTGATGGACGCGTCGTCATGGGACAGTGTAAGTAGTGGTACAGGGGACATCGTGACCACTCCACATGACACGGATATACTCCAGCCGCCACGACGGGACAATGAACAATGGAGATTTTACAACACGATCACAACCCGCTGATTTAATCACCCTGGAGCGGCTGCCGCCCACACACACCTCCCGTCACGTTCACATCTATTGGTGCCTCATTTGTCTCTTGTCTGGTTAGCCTAGTCCTCTTACACTTTCTTGTATTTCCTTCCTCTCTTCCTTTTTTTTTCTCTCTCTCTCTTGCCTCTTTTGTTCTCGCTTCTCTCTCAACATAGATTCTTTGCGGCACTTTCTTTCCTTTATCAATTATCTTCATTATTGGCAGTTTATTTGGTTTCTGAGATAGAGACTGTCCGGAGACTGATAGAGACAACAGTCTCCGGACAAGTCGGAGACTGTTGAAAGACAGAGTGGGGGGGGGGGGGTGTGACAGGGAATGAGACGGTGGACAGGTAACATTACACTCTGGCCACTGTACCAAGAGCTCTTGGACTAAACCAAAGTCAAAGTCAGTCCCCAGCTCGAGGCCTCGTGTCGACACCCTCTGGAATTCACGTTCCAGTTGAGTCTATCGCCAAGGCAGCGATAGACTCGACCAGACCATAACATGCTCACGTGACAGAGCTACTGCTGGTCAATAGGTACACCTACACTCCCCCTCCCCCCCCCCCCCACCTCACACTTAGCTGACACCCATCGCCCCCCCTCACACTTCCCCTCACCCTCACCAGCTGTCACAGTACCCAGTACACCGGCCAGCCTCTCAAACACCACTACGGTACACATACACTGCCTCCAAACACCATTACAACTCCGCATAGGTTCGAATCGTCATCACGGCTCCTATAGATTTTCTCACTACACCCAATGCCCAAGTGCCATGATACACTCCCCTACACCTGGCGACCAACGGCAATAAACAATGCATTATTGTCTCCACTTCCCCCCCCCCCCCCGCCACACCACTGGTCACACCTCTGGCCCCACCACTGGTCACACCTCTGGCCACACCACTGGCCACACCTCTGGCCACACCTCTAAGTAGCTAACTTAGCTAACCATCCTAGCGAAATTGTCCTTGGCCCAGGCAAATAAAAGTTGGTAGGTCTAATGTGCTTGACCAGGTGCACTAGACCTTACAACTGACAAGGTCATAAGAGTGCCACTTAAGTGTTCACTTGTGTTTCACTTAACCACAGGGTGCTCCCCCCCTCTCCGTCACTCACCTCACACTGACCCTCAAGGCAATATGTCCTCCTTATATTCCTCCCTAATACCTTGAGGACAACCTCTTGTGTCCACTTCCGCCGTACCTGCAGTGCTCCAGGAAGTGCCACGGGTGTCCGGCAGTGCCTGGCGCGCTCCAGGAAGTGCCACGGGTGTCGGGCAGTGCCTGGCGTGCATCAGGAAGTGGCACGGGTGTCGGGCAGTGCCTGGCGCGCTCCAGGAAGTGCCACGGGTGTCGGGCAGTGCCTGGCGTGCATCAGGAAGTGCCACAAGTATCGGACAGTGCCTGGCGTGCTCCAGGAAGTGCCACGGGTGTCGGTCAGTGCCTGCCGTGCACCAGGAAGTGGCACGGGTGTCGGGCAGTGCCTGGCGTGCATCAGGAAGTGCCACAAGTATCGGACAGTGCCTGGCGTGCTCCAGGAAGTGCCACGGGTGACGGGCAGTGCCTGCCGTGCACCAGGAAGTGCCACGGGTGTCGGGCAGTGCCTGCCGTGCACCAGGAAGTGACAGCGTGCCCGCGGCGCCACTGCCAGTGTTTACATTCTCAGAAGGACATGTGGAGGTCGCTCAAACAATGCTAGTGGAGGTGAACGTTCTTTCCTGCAGGGGTGTGCGGAGGAGGTGTGGAGGCGGGTCTGGAGGCGGGTGTGGAGGCAGGTGTAGAGGCGGGTGTAGAGGCGGGTGTGGAGACAGGACGTTCACGCCGTCCTCTGCACCCTTGAGAGAGGAGCAGGGGGCCAGCCAGCGCCCTTCACTCTCCTCTCCTGATGGGGATGGGGCAGCGTCCTAAATTACCCTGTCCTTGAGCCACGGCGGACGGTGAAGGGGGAAGATTACCCTCACTCTCTCTCTTTCCCTTCCCTGGGGAAGGGTGTGGGAGAGGAGGAGAGGGAAAGGATGGAAGGGAGAGGAACGCCTTCGTCTCTGGCTACCACCGAGCTTGTTATTATTTATGGAGTAGAATCCCTGGTGAAGTGTTTTGTTAACCACCATGTGTCATGGCACCATAGGTCACCATGTGTCATGGCACCATAAGTCACCGTGTGTCATGGCACCATAAGTCACCATGTGTCATGGCACTATAGGTCACCGTGTGTCATGGCACCATAAGTAACCATGTGTCATGGAACCATAGGTCACCATGTATCATGGCACCATAAGTCACCATGTGTCATGGCACCATAGGTCACCATGTGTCATGGCACCATAAGTCACCGTGTGTCATGGCACCATAAGTCACCGTGTGTCATGGCACCATAAGTCACCGTGTGTCATGGCACTATAGGTCACCGTGTGTCATGGCACCATAAGTCACCGTGTGTCATGGCACCATAGGTCACCATGTGTCATGGCACCATAGGTCACCATGTGTCATGGCACCATAGGTCACCATGTGTCATGGCACCATAAGTCACCGTGTGTCATGGCACCATAAGTCACCGTGTGTCATGGCACCATAAGTCACCGTGTGTCATGGCACTATAGGTCACCGTGTGTCATGGCACCATAAGTCACCGTGTGTCATGGCACCATAAGTCACCGTGTGTCATGGCACTATAGGTCACCGTGTGTCATGGCACCACAGGTCACCGTGTGTCATGGCACCATAAGTCACCGTGTGTCATGGCACCATAAGTCACCGTGTGTCATGGCACCATAAGTCACCATGTGTCATGGCACCATAAGTCACCATGTGTCATGGCACTATAGGTCACCGTGTGTCATGGCACCACAGGTCACCATGTGTCATGGCACCATAAGTCACCGTGTGTCATGGCACCATAAGTCACCGTGTGTCATGGCACCATAAGTCACCATGTGTCATGGCACCATAAGTCACCATGTGTCATGGCACTATAGGTCACCGTGTGTCATGGCACCATAAGTCACCATGTGTCATGGCACTATATGTCACCGTGTGTCATGGCACCATAAGTAACCATGTGTCATGGCACCATAAGTCGCCATGAGTCATGGCACCACAGGTCACCATGTGTCATGGCACCATAAGTCGCCATGAGTCATGGCACCATAAGTCACCGTGTGTCATGGCACCATAAGTCACCGTGTGTCATGGCACCATAAGTCACCATGTGTCATGGCACCATAAGTCACCATGTGTCATGGCACCATAAGTCACCATGTGTCATGGCACCATAAGTCACCATGTGTCATGGCACCATAAGTCACCGTGTGTCATGGCACCATAAGTCACCATGTGTCATGGCACCATAAGTCACCATGTGTCATGGCACCATAAGTCGCCATGAGTCATGGCACCACAGGTCACCATGTGTCATGGCACCACAGGTCACCATGTATCATGGCACCACACGTCCAATTGACACATTGTATCTCATTGTATCATGTTGACCAGACCACACACTAGAAGTTGAAGGGACGACGACGTTTCGGTCCGTCCTGGACCATTCTCAAGTCGATTGTGATGAGGAGGATGGAACCGTCTGTGGACTCTTCCCTTTCACAGTATATACTCAAATGCTCTAATCTTTCTAACAAACGTGACTTAACATAAGCTTACCCCTTCCATTTATCTTTCTTTCTCTTTCCTTTTTTTCTCTCTTCTCCCTTTTTCTGTTCATTGTCTTCTCCTACGCTCCCTTGCTTTTCTCTTCTTATTCCTATTACAATCTCCTTCGGTGGTTATAATAGGAGCTGCCTCGTATGGGCCAATAGGCTTGCTGCAGTTCTCATTATTACTACTATCCCCTACACCTGACTTTCCTCCTCAGCTCTCTCTTGCCTATTTATTGCCTGTCCCTACCTGTCCTCATCACAATCGACTTGAGAATGGTCCAGGACGGACCGAAACGTCGTCGTCCCTTCAACTTCTAGTGTGTGGTCTGGTCAACATGATACAATGAGATACAATGTGTCAATTGGACGTGTGGTGCCATGATAGGTAATTACACACACACAAACACACACACACACACACACACACACACACACACACACACACACACACACACACACACACACACACACACACACCACATCACTGCATTAGGCAGTGATGTGGTGGAGGCTGACTCCATACACAGTTTCAAGTGTAGATATGATAGAGCCCAATAGGCTCAGGAACCTGTACACCAGTTGATTGACGGTTGAGAGGCGGGACCAAAGAGCCAAAGCTCAACCCCCGCAAGCACATATAGGTGAGTACACATGCTAGAGGTCAGGTGGTTGTAAAGTGCCATAGTATCAGAGGACATCAGCGTGGCACAGTAACGGGGCACACATGCTAGAGGTCAGGTGGTTGTAAAGTGCCATAGTATCAGAGGACATCAGCGTGGCACAGTAACGGGGCACACATGCTAGAGGTCAGGTGGTTGTAAAGTGCCATAGTATCAGAGGACATCAGCGTGGCACAGTAACGGGGCACTCACAAAGAACTCATAAACTCTACCACAAAGGAAATAAAAAAGTATTGCTGTGATAACATTTAACCTTTGTAAGAGCCACACCAATATCAGCCTCCTCCGTGAGCCTCCCTGCACACGGTCAGGCTTCACCAAGCATTCACTCAACCGCCATCGAAACCTGTACATCTTCTCCCAATCATGGCGACTTTGGTTTCACATTTTTTAAACAGTCAACGAGCTTCATAAACTTAACAACCCAAGTTTGTTATAATTATATGGAACGTCGCAGTGCCTTGTAGCTCATGTTTAATAAATGTAAAATAACACTACCATGATTAGAAGGAAAGATGTAGAGGTTTCGCAAGTGTTTGTGTCGAGGCTCTTGGCCCCTGGAAGAGGCCCTGGGAACCTCTCCCATATACCTGAGGGCCAGAGACCCAGATTCACGAAAGCAGTTACGCAAGCACTTACGAACGTGTACATCTTTCCTCAATCTATGACGGCTTTGGTTACATTTATTAAACAGTTTACAAGCATGAAAACTTCCCATTCAACTGTTGTTATTGTTATAAACAGCCTCCAGGTGCTTCGGAGCTCATTAACTGTTTAATAATTGGAAATAAAGATGCCAAAGATTGAGAAAAAATGTACTGGTTCGTAAGTGCTTTCGTGAATCTGGTCCCAGGCTGCCCACCAGCGGAGGCTGAGGTAACTCCCCCCAGGATGCTGGAGGCTGGGATAAGATAAGTTTGAGCACTTGTTGTCATCAGGTGACGCTCGGACTCCTCCTCCCTCGCGGCACTCAACACTGGCACTCCTCACAAGCGGTCAACAGTCGGCAGTGACACCACTTTGTTCAGTCACCAGGGTACAGGGACAGACGACTGCTGACTCCTGTTACAGCGTGTGACACGTGACCACTGAGAGCTTTCTCTTCCCACAGCTCATGGTAAGCCTTACTCTACTAGTTTTACACACAGGAGGGTAGATGAGAAGAATCAGGAGGAAAATAAGAAACAAGAGGAGACCAGCGAGAGGGATCCGAGAAAGAAGGAAGAAAGAAAGTAGCACAGAAAGATACGTCACCTTCTTGTGACGTCACTGGTGAAATACCGATGCTGTTGAGTGCAGCAGCCCGTAGCAGCTGTCTAACTCCCTGGTACCTATTTACTCCTATGTACCAGGGCCATCAGGGTGAAAGAAACTCTGCCCATTTTGTTTCTCGCCGGCGCAGGGTATCGAACACCGATTAATAGGATTACGTATCCAGGGTGCAGTCCACTCAGCCACCAGCGGCCCTGTGCGTGTACCACGCAAGGCCACAACGATCAACAGGAGCTGGGGTATACGACGGAGAGAACGCAATGGTGCCCATCCACTTGTAAAACCGGGAATCGAACTTGGAGCTGGAGAGACCTGAAAGTATATGAGAGAGACACGCAGCCCACTCGGAGCCAACCTGAAAAACATCAGATATCAATATTGTACTCCTGGGGTGGGGGGGGGGAGGGGGGAGGGCAATTGCGTGCGGGTGGTTGGCTGGGTTAACAAGGCAGAGTTAACAACCTCTCAAACCAGTCAAAGGAAAATCTCAGATCATTAACAGCCTAACCTTCCCCCCCCCCCAGCTCGTTAGAGATGGGACCCCCATTTTCTTTGGTAGAAGTGGAGGGGGCGAGGGGAGGGGGGAAGGAGGCTTTTGTCAGGGCATCAGGAAGGTCACAGCAAACTTTGATGTCTGTCTTCATGTATATTCCAGTGACTTACCAAATGATGATATATGATATATGAAACTGACACACACACACACACACACACACACACACACACACACACACACACACACACACACATATATATATATATATATATATATATATATATGAGAGAGAGAGAGAGAGAGAGAGAGAGAGAGAGAGAGAGAGAGAGAGAGAGAGAGAGAGAGAGAGAGAGAGAGAGAGAGAGAGAGAGAGAGAGAGAGAGAAGGGGGGTCCAATATAAAGTGAAAACACGTTACAATTTTAAGATTTCCAGAAAGAAGAACAAAGGGAAAATATAAAATGGGTGAGTGTAAGGAGACGGAGAGAGGCGAGGAGGAGGATGGAGTGAGAGGGGAAGAACAAAGAGGCGAGGAAGGCGAAGCGGAAGACTTGAGACACATAATAAAGAGAGAGAGAGAGACAGGAGAGTTAAAAATAAGAGAACCCTAAAGAGAAGGGAATAATGAACATGTGCACATGTACGTGTGAGGGAGAGAGAGAGAGACTAAAATATAATAATAATAATAATAATAATAATAAGAATAATAATTAATAATTAGATCAGCATCGTAGATACAATTACAAAGCGATCTTGGATTAAAATTAATTGATCACTATAATACACTGAGCTTTGTCTATAATAAATTGGGTAGTTACCCGGCTGTACCCGGGTTTCTCTCCCTATCAATTTCATCCATCTTTCATCTCTCTCTCCTTATTTCACCATCTCCTTTTCCATCTTTCTCCCCCTTCCCTCTCCTCTCCCCCGCCCCTCTTCCAGCATCTCCCTTCCACACCTCTCCCCCCCCCCCCCGCCTCCTTCCTCCCCACCATTTATCACATTTTCCCCTTCTCCTGTCTCCTCTTGTCTCCTTCACTCTCTTCAAACATCACTCCTCTCCTCCCATTCTTCTTCCGTCTCTCTCTCTCTCTCTCTCTCTCTCTCTCTCTCTCTCTCTCTCTCTCTCTCTCTCTCTCTCTCTCTCTCTCTCTCTCCCTGTCTTCTTGTCGCTGTCTCTGCCTTGCTCGACCCGCGCTCTCAACCGGCCTGTCTAATTGTCTGTCTGTCTTTCATGTTTGTCTTTGTCTTATTCTTTGTCTCAGGTTGTGTCTGTCTTCTCATGACTATCTCTCTCTCTCTCTTTCTCTCTTATACAAATAATATAATAGTTTTCCATTGGCATGCAGGAGGTCCGTCAGTGGGAGCAGCCTAGCAGTTAGAAAATGTAAAAAAAACAATAATTAATTTTTGTTTATTTTCCCAAGTGCATGACTTTTTGTGTTCCTATAAGAAAAAAATAGTTTTGAAATGATATTTTTCAAATATTTATCTAGGCGTTGCAAGCAGTCAGTGCTAAAATGAGTCGCAGGAGTTATTATGAGAACCGCCTATGTTCGTCCAGAACCCCAGACCATTCCTCCTGTAAAGTTGGGTGAGGATAGCCCTCGCCCTCGCCACCACTCACAGGTTCAACCCATCGTTCAGTGTGCCAGTATATGATAAATAAAGGCTACGTTGTTCAGACTCTTGAGCGCCGCCTCAAGGGGGTCGGGGGTTCCTTAAATAGGTTCACTTAAGAGTTGGAGGAGTGTTTCAAGACATCCGGGAGACAGGTGATGCTCCTGCCCTACTCTCACACCTGGCACTTAATGCCTGAGGAACTAAAACACATAGAAGCACTGTAACACCGACCCCTTCACTGTAACACCGACCCCTTCACTGTAGCACCGACCCCTTCACTGTAACTCTACCTTAGGTGGTCACAAAGTAAGGACCCATAATGTGTGTGTCTATCAACAGTTTTAAAAAGCATACGCATGTCTATTGATTCATAAAATAAGAGGAATGGCAGAAAGGCAGGGTCCAGGAGTTGAAGCTCCCCTCTATTACACCACCAGATAGGGGATGACCCGCAACTTTCATTCAAGTGTCTGGCCACACCCCTCCACACACTCTGGCCACACCCTCCACACACCTGTCACACTCTCTTGGGCTGTGTGGGACTATTTTCTATCGGTGAGACAGAGAGGGAGAAGGGTGAGGGAGGAGAGGGAGGGAGGAGGGTGAGGGAGACAGGAGGGTGAGGGGGAACAAGACAGTGTACTACACCATTAAGTCCACTTACATCATTCACAAACTACAAAACTCTGATATGAACACTTATGGCGGGAAAGGGGCTACTCGTAATAGCTTTCTAAACAATCAAGCGGTTCCCTACACACACCAGAGAGACATACACAAGACAAACACGAACAGACAGACGCCCAGGAGAGGTGTGGTGTGTGTGGTGTTTGGCTGCACCGAGCACGCTGCCTCTCGCCTCCTCAACACCTCAAGAAGTTGGTCCTTTTAAAACTAGTTCTTGTCACTAAAGGAGATGGTGGGGGGGGGGGGTAGTGGGGGTGGTGGTGGTTGTCTGGGGGGGGGTATACTATGGAGTGAAGTATACTCACCAACATGTACTCACCTAAATGTGCCTGGCGGGTCTACAGAGTCTTAGCTCCCGAGCCCAGCCTTTTTGAACTATAAAAAAGCCTAATGGCTGATAATTCATTTTTCCTGACCATGTATTATATGTGGGAATCATGTAACCTGTGAGTGTCTGTGAGTGGCTCTGAGGTGCTACCCAGGTCAGCAGGGTGCCCAGGGTCACCCTTGGGTAACAAGGCCACCCTTAGGTAACAAGGTCACCCTTGGGTAACAAAGCCACCCTTAGGTAACAAGGGCCACCGTTGGGTAACAAGGTCACCCTTGGGTAACAAAGCCACCCTTAGGTAACAAGGCCACCCTTAGGTAACAAGATCACCCTTGGGTAACAAAGCCACCCTTAGGTAACAAGGTCACCCTTAGGTAACAAGATCACCCTTGGGTAACAAAGCCACCCTTAGGTAAGATCCCTACCTCTTCCTGCTATACAGTCGTAATGGCTTGAGCCTTTCTCCAGATAATTACCTTACCTTACCTTACCGCCACAGACAGCAACAGGAGACAACCTGCTGCCTCCATACCCAAGAAGGGGAGTCGAAGCCTCACCTTAGCAGGGTGTTCTATGCGCCATACGATGACGCACCACTTACCTAAAAAATAAAATAAAACGAAGACTTTAATTATATGCACAGTGAAATCACATTAGTGTGATATGCGTATAAGAAAATATTTTGGAGCACTGCGATGGAATCAAACCTCCGTCGCAGGTCACCGAAAAGAGGTCCTTTAGTGGTCTAGTGGTAGGGGAAAGTACTCGAGACGTTGACCTCGTCTCTTGCTCACAAGGACTACAGGTCAACAACCCACGCTCTTTAGATTCACCAGCCTATTATTGTACCCATCATCGCTGCTGCTGCGGCAAGCTTCCCCTCTCGAACAATACACTATATTTTGACGCCAAAATCCCCAACCGACATAATATGACGTACTGTAAATCACAGCGGCTCACAAACAACTCCCGTTTTCTACGCGCGGGTCCATTGTTAGGTTAGGGTCGGGTATTTTATTCTATCTCAATCATAACATCTTGAGGTTATCTTGAGATGATTTCGGGGCTTTAGTGTCCCCGCGGCCCGGTCCTCGACCAGGCCTCCACCCCCAGGAAGCAGCCTGTGACAGCTGACTAACTCCCAGGTACCTATTTACTGCTAGGTAACAGGGGCATTCAGGGTGAAAGAAACTTTGCCCATTTGTTTCTGCCTCGTGCGGGAATCGAACCCGTGCCACAGAATTACAAGTCCTGCGCGCTATCCACCAGGCTATGAGGCCCCAACACAACAAGACAAAATTAAAATTTAGTACTGGAACTTACCCTTCAGAAGCATACACAGACATACACCCTCTACACGCAACCTGCTCTCCCACAAGACAGCACATACATGACTTATTGCTTATAGTCACTATTTTGCTTATAAATAAGTACATATGTGACATAGTCCAAGCCATATTTTTTTCAAGGCACTAACTTTTCCTCTCAGTTTTATTAAACAATAGAGATTTTATACAAAATTTGACAATATCCTGAGTTATTTTACAATTTATTTAAATATTTTAGTTTTGTTTTATTATTTTTATAAAACTGTAATATCAATATAGGTATAGGTTCAGTACTAATTGTAATATCTTAACATACTAAGAAGGTTAGGTTAGGTCGGGGTTTTCTATTCAACTTTTCAAGGTAAACTCAAATATTCACATTAAATTAGTATGTCACATATGCAGTTATTCATAAGCAAGATATTGACTATAAGCAAGTGCGAGAACGGGTTGCAACACCCACATACACTCCCAACACCCACTTACACTCTCTACACTCATTTATAACACCCTCTACACCCACATACACTCTCCCTACACCCACATACACCCAGGGGGCGCTTGGTGAGGGGTGACGCAAGCATTACCCGGCATCAGTGGTGAGGTATTTGGTAACTTTCTGTAGTCCTTGTGCCCGCATAGTGCAGTACTGGTGGTGGTGCTTGTACTGGTGCTACAGTACTGGGTACTGGAACACTAGTAGTGGTGACGGTTAGGCAGTAACACACGTGTTGGTACTGGAGCTCCGTTGGCGTGCAGGCTGTTGCCCTTCCAACGATACGACCAACCAAAATACTGGTGATTCTCAATAGTAATTTCCTGGTGCTGTTACCCCTACTGTAGAAGCTACTGTAGATGCTGCTGTTGCTGCTGCTGCTGCTGCTGCTGCCTCTTCCGTTGATGCTGTTACTACAGCTGATGCTGCTGCTCCTCATAGTCACGTTACGAGAACTGACCTCAGCACATACTGTTGCTACTTTGGAATGGCGTCGTGTGTGTCAGCCCTTCACCGACTGTAAGCTTTGAGGCAGTTGTGGGGTGTCCGTGGCGGAGGAGGCGTCACAGCGAGCGGAGTTCCGAGGCCACTCCCACCATTCACTTAATTTTTTATTTTATATTAGTAAACCAGGTTATGTCTGGAGTTTGTAGGCAGGAGTGTTCTCTGGCTGAGCCTCTCAAGTCACCGCCATAGGTGATTGATGAAGATTAAGCCACCCAACAGGTGGCATGGGCATGAATAGCCCGTAAGTGGTGGCCCTTTGGAGCCATTACCATTAGCTGATACTGGAGATCTGTGGAGGTGCGACTGCACCCTACGGAGAGGTCGTGACCTCTGACCTCCATAGGCTCGGAGGGTAGAAATAGCCTAAGTTACTCTATCCCTTAGAGAAGTATTTTTGTCTCAATAAAACGTACTTGAACTTGAATAGGGTCGAACACCCAAGTTATGCCCCCTTCCACACCCAACCTGTCCTCTTAAAAATAACGTCGCTTTTGGCCGTTTGCCCGAAAGTGGACGTAATTTGAAAATGAAAATAAATGTGGGATTTTTTTAACAAGAGTAAGTTAAGGATCCTCTGGTAGGTTAGGAGGGCAGGAAATTCTCATCAAGTTTCAAAACTTTATGAAAAACATTAATTGAGCGTTTCCTCTCCAAACCTTTCCGAGTAGGCCAGACGACTCAAAGAGAAAATCGGGACAGTACGTCACTTTTGTGAGTCGATTTCATTTCAAATTACGTCCGCCCTCCACAGAGAGTAACACCCTCAACTCGACATCCTACCCCAAGACACAGTGTCATAGGACACATAATATCAGGACATCCTGTCTAATCCAGGCTATCCCAGAACATCCTATCCCGGGACCCCAACCCCAGCACCTGAAGAACCCCTCCCTCGCCCAAGTCTCCACCGTGACCGACTTCCATTCCACCACGCACATCCACCCCCTCCCCCATCCCCCAACCCGAAAAAAATCCTATTCAATGCCCGTCAGCCCAATCCTGCGCCACCCCTCTGCCCCCCCCCCCCTCCCCTTCCTTTCTCCTGCTCCTTTCCCTTCACCTCCACACACGGGAATGTGCCACAACAAGATACAGCGACCACAACCTTCCATAACGTTAAGACCAGCCTCCACACACACACAGTATCTGATGGCGCGTTGTGACACAACCGCCCAGCCACCGATTTGGTCTGGGTTCGAGTCCTGGCCAGGGAGGCTTAACTGGGCGCTAATTCTTAAATGTTCGCCCCTGGTCATCCAGCGGTGATTGCGTTCCTGGTTGTATACCGATTGGAGGGTCGTGTTCCAGGGAAAAGTAGTAGGGTAAGTAAGGGTTGTTCTACTTTCTCCCCATTTGAAGAGGCTATTCCTTGTTCACCATATCTATTCCCCTCAGTATCTTGTATGTTGTGATCACATCCCCTCTTTCTATCCTCTGGTCTCTCCTTTCCAGTCTTGTAGATGGTGTAGATACCTTTTCGTCTCCTATCTCCCTTTCCCATCTTCCTTACCTTACACTTGTTGGGATTGAATTCCAGCAACCATTTCCTTGAGCACTCCTAGAGTTAGTCTAGGTCCTTCTGTAACTTCCTCCAGTCCTCTTCTATTTTTACATTCCTCGTCAGCTTTGCATCATCTGCAAACATAGACATGTACGACATCTGGTAGATCTTTCACATATATTAGGAAAAGCAGCGGTCCCAGGACCGAGCCTTGTGGGACCCCACTCCTTACATTCTTCCTGCTTGAAACCTCCTCTCTGATTGTGACTCTTTGCTTTCAGCCCTTCAGGTACTCTCTTGCCTAGTTGATAGATCCCAGTTATCCTAGCCTGTGTCTCCATCTTGTACGTCAGTCTTTCGTGAGGAACACTGCCAAATGCTCTTCGTCAGTCTAGGAAAATACAGTCAACCCGGCCTTATTTTTCCTGTCATGTTTTAATAACGCTGTCATAAAAATGATGTTTGTCTGGCATAGGAGTGGGTTAGTGAGAGGTTATGTGGGGTTGGGGAGAATGTAGAGGGAGAGTGTAGAGGGAAATAGAGGGAAATAGAGAGGGACACGGCGCACCCTCCCTCCCTCCCTTCTCACCCTCCCTACACTTGCATCCACATTCCTTCTCTCCCTCCCTCCAAATCCCTCGCTCCATCCACACCTTCCTTCCCTCCCTCCAAATCCCTCGCTCCATCCACACCTTCCTTCCCTCCATACCCCTCCCTCCCTCCCCAACTCCCACACTCTACCCCCCCTCCCACCTCCCCCCCACCCCTTCCCTCCACACCCTTCCCTCCGCCACTCCACCACAGACCCCCCCCATACCGCCGAGTCACGCCGGGAAACTCAGAACGCTCCAAAAAGAACGCACAATGACGACGAGACGAGACAAGAGAGAGAGAGAGAGAGAGAGAGAGAGAGAGAGAGAGAGAGAGAGAGAGAGAGAGAGAGAGAGAGAGAGAGAGAGAGAGAGAGAGAGAGAGAGAGAGAGACAGAGAGAGACAGAGAGAGACAGAGAGAGAGAGAGAGACAGAGACAGAGACAGAGAGACAGACAGACAGACAGACAGAGACAGACAGACACAGAAGGAGTATCAAGCAACACCTCACAAGCGCTGAGAACCGCACCATAAAAATGGAGAAGACGACGAGGGAAAAACTGATCACTTGTGGGTCACCTTCACCACAGGTGCATTCTGGGCCACTCCTGGATGGCTGCTGCTGGACACACCTCTGAAGGTCCTCCTCGTCCTGGTCCTGGGGAGGGACCTCTGAAGGTCCTCCTCGTCCTGGTCCTGGGGAGGGACCTCTGAAGGTCCTCCTCGTCCTGGTCCTGGGGAGGGACCTCTGAAGGTCCTCCTCGTCCTGGTCCTGGGGAGGGACCTCTGAAGGTCCTCCTCGTCCTGGTCCTGGGGAGGGACCTCTGAAGGTCCTCCTCGTCCTGGTCCTGGGGAGGGACCTCTGAAGGTCCTCCTCGTCCTGGTCCTGGGGAGGGACCTCTGAAGGTCCTCCTCGTCCTGGTCCTGGGGAGGGACCTCTGAAGGTCCTCCTCGTCCTGGTCCTGGGGAGGGACCTCTGAAGGTCCTCCTCGTCCTGGTCCTGGGGAGGGACCTCTGAAGGTCCTCCTCGTCCTGGTCCTGGGGAGGGACCTCTGAAGGTCCTCCTCGTCCTGGTCCTGGGGAGGGACCTCTGAAGGTCCTCCTCGTCCTGGTCCTGGGGAGGGACCTCTGAAGGTCCTCCTCGTCCTGGTCCTGGGGAGGGACCTCTGAAGGTCCTCCTCGTCCTGGTCCTGGGGAGGGACCTCTGAAGGTCCTCCTCGTCCTGGTCCTGGGGAGGGACCTTACCACCTGAGCACTAACAACGCTAGCAGGAAGGTCCATTCATACTATATGTAACACATCATTTGTTTTCCTATTTTCGTTAGGTAAGGCTAGGCTAGGTTGGGATGGTTTAGGACAGGTTGGGATAGCTTAGGACAGGTTGGGATAGTTTAGGACAGGTTGGGATAGCTTAGGACAGGTTGGGATAGCTTAGGACAGGTTGGGATAGCTTTCACCTAATAAAGCCAGTGTTGTGGGATAGCATCGTGGGAAAGGTGGGTAGATGCACCTGGCTGGGGACCTCAATATAAGCCTAAAATATATCCTGGACCTAGAAGAGAGAGAATGTTTCTTTGCCTGTTTGTCGGTCCCAAGCTGAAGACCAGATGCCTAAGGGCGAGCCTCACTCAAATTGACAGAGGGAATGGTCTAAGGTATGGGATCAACATAGGTTGGTCGGGGTCGCCAGTATTCAAGAGCGTGCCAGGGGGGTCACATTCAGACCCCCATCACAATTTTGGCCACTGGCTGCCGGCTACACTGCTAAATATTTGGAAAACAAACTTCAAAACTGTTTTTTTATCATAATTAACATTATCCACAGATCTCGGGAAAATTAGTAGAAATTTCGTGTTATTAATAATTTGCCCGTAGTGGCATAAAAGAGACCATCCACACACACAACTTGATAGGTTTATCAAACGCCTCCACTTTCTCAAAGTAAATGCGGTAACTATTCAGTTTTTTTTATTATATTTCACACTGTTAAGCAAACACCCACACAGTAATGGTAGACAATAATTTATACGTTGTTTGGCTTCCTTGATCCATCAACTTGTTACACACACACTTGGCTTTAGGTACCCGTCAACAAGGACTCTGTTCGACGGTACACCTGTCAAAATTAGCACCGGGATATCAAGGGAAGTACAAGCTAGATAACAATATACTTTGTCAACAGTGACAAATCATTCCAACAGTGACCACTCAAGAGCCAGAGACGCTCTCACTCCTGGTGGCCATCACCCCCGTAATAAATAAACACATTCCTTTGGAGACTTGAAGCCGAAGGTGCCTGGCAGGTATGGAGTTAGCAGAGAACTGAGTCACTTAGCCAGGCTGAGAGATACCACCATTATCGCCTGCTTTGGTGTCTGGTTGATGACGGCTCGAAGTGGGTTTCCAGGTTTGAGGGTCTTGGCAATTCCATATATGCATATCCAGGTGTGTACTCTCCTGTAGCTTTTCGTAGGTGATGTCCAGACATTTTGGCTTTTGAAAGTGTCAAGCAATCTGTTTACCTTGGCTTTACCTTGGCAGTAGTGTCACTAGTGATCTTGTGGAGTTTGGTTTGATCAGAGAGAATGAGGTATATTTTCTCAATATATTTATCCTTTTTTGATGCTGACATATTGCCGATTTATCACCTTATCTGGCAGCTATTTCCTTGTTCTCACGAAGCCCCTTAGTTGCCTCTCTGAGCTCAGGAGACAGCACAGGGTGGTTCTGTAGTTACCGCCAGCTCTCGGCGGAGGGAAGAACGTTTGTGACAAGGCCCTTGAAGAAGGAACACATGACGCTTAGTGGATTTAGGTCCAGGGTCGAGACTCCTGATGTGTTTATGTTTAAACTTACGAAACCTTTTCATCTTCGTCAACTGCGGCAGTCTCTATTTATTAAACAACTCACTGACTTTGAAATCCATGCTTATTGTTGTTAACAACCTCGTAGTTCGCAGCTCTGTCTAACAACTGTACACTATGCCGCCATGATTGATAAAAGATGTGCATGTTTTATAAGATTACATGTAGCAGCTTGTACCAATATACTTATCCTACATTAAACATACAGCTGGGAAGCCAAGTGTAAGTAGAGGGAGGGAGGAAACCTATCAGGGGGAAAGCGCCAAGCCATTATAGCACTTGGAAGTATTCAGGATAGGGATTTTGGGATGGGACGGGGGGGGGGGGGGAAGGGGGAGGGGGTGGAAGGAATAAGTGCATACATAATGACGACTCCTGTAGGTGTAAGGTGGCTTGTGTGTACCTCTGTGTGTGTGTTGTGTCTACGTCACGCCCCCTCCCCCCCCCCCCCTCACCAAGGTGGTGTTGGATGACCCAAGACTGTTTATTAGTCCAGACCAGGATTTGTATAGCAGTTTATGTTGAAGGTGTTTAGTGCCTGGTGTTCCCAGAGCTCCTGGGTCATCTTCACGCCCGGCCACCCCCATCCCTCACCTTCACTTGTTTCTTTGATGCAGTGGTTTCATTACATAAGATATGGCTTCCCATAGTCGGGGACATGAAGCCTCTTAGGCTTATAAAAGTCTCCCCAAGACCAAGCAGTGACCTTACCTAAGATACATGCAGCCCACAACGCTAACTCCAGGGACCTTATTCACTGCTAGGTGGAGGCATCAGGTGAAATGAAAGAAGCCCAAACGTGTCTCCTGGCGTAAGACACTAGCACTGAGAGCTAGGGTAGGTTAAGGGAGTGTGTGGCATCTGGTGTACTCACCTAGTTGTACTCACCTAGTTGTACTCACCTAGTTGTGCTTGCGGGGGTTGAGCTCTGGCTCTTTGGTCCCGCCTCTCAACCGTCAATCAACTGATGTACAGATTCCTGAGCCTACTGGGCTCTATCATATCTACACTTGAAACTGTGTATGGAGTCAGCCTCCACCACATCACTGCCTAATGCATTCCATCCGTTAACTACTCTGACACTGAAAAAGTTCTTTCTAACGTCCCTGTGGCTCATTTGGGTATTCAGTTTCCACCTGTGTCCCCTTGTTCGCGTACCACCAGTGTTAAACAGTTTATCCTTATCTACCCTGTCAATTCCTCTGAGAATTTTGTTGGTAGTGATCATGTCTCCCTTTACTCTTCTGTCTTCCAGTGTCGTGAGGTGCATTTCCCACAGCCTTTCCTTGTAACTCATGCCTCTTAATTCTGGAACTAGTCTAGTGGCATACCTCTGAACTTTTTCCAGCTTCGTCTTGTGCTTGACAAGGTACGGGCTCCAGGCTGGGGCCCGCATACTCCAGGACTGGTTGTAACACCCATGATCTCCCCCCCCCCCTTAGAGTTCACACCCAGGGAAGTCTTCTCCAAGAGGTCAGCCCAGATGACCTCCGGTTTATCTTGTATATTGATTAAAAATTCCTGGGTTAGTCTTAGTCAGCATAGTTTCAAGTATGTAATATTTCATGCAAGGAAATTAGACTCCAGATTCTTATGTGTAAACATCCCTGGATCTCCCCCTTTTGGCCAGGTCAGAGGTCAGTCACACACGTAATTAATAAATCCTCTCTTGAAGAGTGTATGGTGAATGTCAAACAAGCTTTTTGAAACATTTCTTGAGTGTTTGTACACTTTTGGTGGGTAGCAACAGCAGATCTCCCCCTCCCCCTGTGGGGGTTGTATATAGAGGGCCTGTAGGAACATAGGAGAGGCAGAGGGCGGTACACCGGGATCGAGAACGGGGCTGTGAAGAACATCTCAGCCAGGGAGAGACAGATAGCTTAAGGTAATGTGTGTGATCTCTGAGTCTTTGTTCCATGTCCAAATTTCTTAACTTTTTGCCAGTGTTAGCATAGCATTTATAAGTGGTGATTGACATAATTTTGGTCTCAATAAACTCGTTAAATTTCCCGTCTTTGTCAATTGTTGAATCCTCTTAACCTTTTGGATATAGTGGCTGACAACCGATTTCAAAATTAATGACAGTCATAGAAGTACTCTCCAAGTCAAGCAATGTTTCTTGCCTCGTTGCTTGATATAGTTTCAATGGTCAAAGGCAGATGGTGGCAGCGTATTTAATCCTTGTGTTAGCATTTCCTTATTGGCAGTGTACCTTTGGTTCCGGTGTAACCATCATATGTCAGCTCATAACAGTGCTGTAACACCCATGATCTCCCCCCCCCCCTTAGAGTTCACACCCAGGGAAGTCTTCTCCAAGAGGTCAGCCCAGATGACCTCCGGTTTATCTTGTATATTGATTAAAAATTCCTGGGTTAGTCTTAGTCAGCATAGTTTCAAGTATGTAATATTTCATGCAAGGAAATTAGACTCCAGATTCTTATGTGTAAACATCCCTGGATCTCCCCCTTTTGGCCAGGTCAGAGGTCAGTCACACACGTAATTAATAAATCCTCTCTTGAAGAGTGTATGGTGAATGTCAAACAAGCTTTTTGAAACATTTCTTGAGTGTTTGTACACTTTTGGTGGGTAGCAACAGCAGATCTCCCCCTCCCCCTGTGGGGGTTGTATATAGAGGGCCTGTAGGAACATAGGAGAGGCAGAGGGCGGTACACCGGGATCGAGAACGGGGCTGTGAAGAACATCTCAGCCAGGGAGAGACAGATAGCTTAAGGTAATGTGTGTGATCTCTGAGTCTTTGTTCCATGTCCAAATTTCTTAACTTTTTGCCAGTGTTAGCATAGCATTTATAAGTGGTGATTGACATAATTTTGGTCTCAATAAACTCGTTAAATTTCCCGTCTTTGTCAATTGTTGAATCCTCTTAACCTTTTGGATATAGTGGCTGACAACCGATTTCAAAATTAATGACAGTCATAGAAGTACTCTCCAAGTCAAGCAATGTTTCTTGCCTCGTTGCTTGATATAGTTTCAATGGTCAAAGGCAGATGGTGGCAGCGTATTTAATCCTTGTGTTAGCATTTCCTTATTGGCAGTGTACCTTTGGTTCCGGTGTAACCATCATATGTCAGCTCATAACAGTGCTATCAAGTGCAACCGATGAGGAAGTGTTACTCAGGATAGTTAGTGTTCCATTATAGTGGTGTTCCATTATAGTGGTGCATTTTAATAGGGCGGTGTTACAATAGAGGGGTGTTACATGGTCTTTGTGAATACATGAATGCTCTACAATACTCATGTATAAACATGTATACATAACAAAGCAGGGCAATAACCAGCTATCACAAGTCTCACTACACTCCACATTTCTACAACTTTTCCTGCGTCTTTACCTCTCCAGAATCTTTTACTGAAAAGCAAACAGCATGAGAGAGGTGGTAAAGGGAGAGAAGGGTATGAGAGGAGAGCTTTAAGTAAGAGGGAATATGAAAAGGATGCTCAAGAATAGGTCTTCCCCCTGTGAGTTCCTGCTCCTGTGACACACAATACCTCACCAGACACCTTTGTAACACTTCTCTCACCCTGTCCATGGAGGACAGAAGAAAATGTATATATGCTGGTTAGCATTGTAAATGTGTGGCCACGTCTGTGGTAGGAAAAAAAAAAACCTTTGTTCACCCTCTCACAACATGCACATTTTCCACATTCATTACAGATGTTGACTTAGAAACAGTGCAGTAAGTATTTAAGTATTTAAATATACTGCTACATATATTAAACTATATGAAACTCCAGTACATAATATTCTGGAACTATGCTTAAAAAAATCACTGCAATTTCACCATAAATATCTAACAACTTTTGAACCATTTAGAACTTTAGAAACCAACCCCTAGAGTGTGTAGTTTATTTGATCATTTAGAGATTAGGTTAGGTTAGGATATTTGATCATTTAGAGGTTAGGTTAGGTTAGGATATTTGATCATTTAGAGGTTAGGTTAGGATATTTGATCATTTAGAGGTTAGGTTAGGTTAGGATATTTGATCATTTAGAGGTTAGGTTAGGATATTTGATCATTTAGAGGTTAGGTTAGGTTATTTGATCATTTAGAAGTATTTACTGTGAGGAGAGGAGGTGACCACTCGACCAGGGGAGGGCCACAGTAACGGGGTGCCAGAGACGTCACGCGGGGTGTACAGGCACTCATTATACCTCACCATGGCACCATGGCACTCCATAAACGACTCTACCACACACACCCTCCAGGTCAGTGGTCTCTGGGGCGGCGCGCACACACGTGACAACCACATGTCACGGGATGAGACGACACGGAGACATGTCAGGGAAGACATGACGGGACAGACATGACAGGAAGGCATGACAACCAGCAATGACCAGCAGCCATGCCAGAAAGACATACTAGCCAGGATATACATGACAGGAAGACATGATAACCACACATGACAAGCACACACACACATGACAACCACACACATGACAACCACACACATGACAGGCAGAGAGGTACTCCAAGGTCAGCCCTGGTGAGGACCCACACTCACTGGGCA
>NC_091166.1:48791285-48801285 GCF_040958095.1 Procambarus clarkii | reverse complement strand
GGTTGACACAGGTGGGCGCCGACCAGCAGCAGCAGTTCCTCAGGTGCAACACCTTGCAACACCTTGCAACACCTTGCAACCTGCACGATTCATCAGCAAAACTTCCCCCCAGGAAGCTGTGGCAGGTCACCTTGATGCGTCGTCGTCGTCGTCGTCTCCCTCTTACCAACTTCCTACCTGCTAAAACCACTATATTTCCCGCTCTCGCCGCCGTCCCCAACGTTAAGAAACTGACGTACTAAAGTGCCCTTATCCTCACCAACCAGGATTGCAACCAGAGGACCCAAAACAGAAAACGGGACATTATGTCACTTTCGCGAGTCGCTACCATTTTCTAGTACGTCAGTTTTGTTGGCATGAGGAGAAGTATGCGTCAATATGCGACGTGCTATTTACTGATTGGTATGCTGGCCCTCCGAGACGTCGTCACTGCACACTGACCTGACGTGCTATCACGTCCTCCCAATAGCACGTCGTATATTGACGTATACCTCACCTGAGGCCAAGAAAACTGACGTACAAGAAAATGGAAGCGGCTCACGAAATTGACATAATGAACGGGGATATACAGGTGGGACTTTGGACAGAAGAGACTTTGGACTTTATTGGACAGAAGAAGCGTGTCAGAGGACGCACACGGTCAACACACACACACACACACACACACACACACACACACACACACACACACACACACACAGTTTCAAGTGTAGATATGATAGAGCCCAATAAGCTCAGGGAACCTGTACACCTGTTGATTGACGATTGAGAGGCGAGACCAAAGAGCCAGAGCTCAACCCCCGCAAGCACAATTAGGTGAGTACACACACACACACACACACACACACTAGTTGCCGCACACATGGAGGGAACTGGTGTACTAGTGGACACACACACAACAGGACAAGTCGGGGCTACACAGACGAACACACACATAGGGGGGTGGGGGTTGGATAAACAGGACGACCTCGCCATAAAGACCTTCCCACTGGGTGTAGCCACACCTGCTAGTCCAGCTGGTTCACCACTCAACCTGATTCCTTCACTCGCAAACCCCCACACGCACTCGCAAACCCCCACACGCACTCGCAAACCCCCACACGCACTCGCAAACCCCCACACGCACTCACTGTAACACCTCTGTTGTTTTAAATCAGAGCTGGAGAAGTGTAGAGATGAGAGGGGAGGTACTAAGCCAGGGCGGGAGGTACCAAGCCTGGGCAGGAGGTACCAAGCCTGGGCAGGAGGTACCAAGCCTGGGCAGGAGGTACCAAGCCAGGGCAGGAGGTACCGAGCCAGGGCGGGAGGCTGTAACTGTCACCCGTCACCACTACCGTCAATAGACAGGAGAAGAAAAGGTGGTCCACCTATTTTAGATAGATAGATAGATAGATAGATCCACATGTGGTCTGATAAATGCTTCATCAATCCTCCCTTGGATCGTAAAAAGAAGGGGGGGGGAGATGGGGATTGAATATATGAATGAATATATGAATGAATGATTGACAGGTTTAAACAAAAGTTTATATATCCAGAGTTTCAAACACTGAACCAAATTTGATCTTCTATCCATGTTCTCATATCCCAGGTACTATCCTGTTCTCATATCCCAGCTCCTATCCTGTTCTCATATCCCAGGTACTATCCTGCTCAGCTGGCTTGCCCGCCGCCAGGAAAGAGAGAGAGAGATCGGGACAATTACAACAGTTACCAAATGTACATTATTTCCAGGCAGACGAAACCATGATAACATGAAAATAGTTTACACGAGGCAACATTATGAGGGTTTGTGAGGCCCTGTGGTCCACAGTGGGCCACCCACACCCTCCACAGCCATCATGCCGCTACCTACACCATCCCTGGCGCCTGTGGGGGGTCACAGTGCATGGTAAGTGCAACACTACCAACCAAAGCAACACTACCAAAGCAACACTACCAAAGCAACACTACCAAGGAACACAAGCATGCGGCAAAATTAAATATGAAATTAAATCCCTACCCTTGTCCCTGCCCACTACAGGACCCGGATATTAGGACCTTCTCATATCTCCGGACGTTGTAGTCGAGGACCTGGTACCCCCCCCCCCACAACCCCCCACCCCACAATCCCCCCCACCCCACTCCCCCCTCCCATACTCGTCTCTACTGGAAAATATAATACAAATGTTAAAAATATTGTTAGTAATTATTAAACCAAATGATTAAAACTTATTTAATTTAGTTTTGTTTACGTATATTCAAGCACTATTCATTTGCGCATGCATATGTATAGCCACGTGTTATTCATATACAGGTTTTTACGTATGCGTAATTATGAGCATAAGAAAACAAAATCCGAGCGCTTTCGTGATTCTGTACATTTTCCAGGAAGAGATTATAGACAGGTCCGCGGGTGAGGGCTTAGGTAACCAACCCGCCTCACTACACCACAGACATAATATTGACTATGACGTGATGACAATAATGGGAGTAAGCCTGACAGCTGAGGGGACAGCGCTTAAGAATCGTAGTCCTGAGGTTCCGAGTTCGATCCCCGGTGGAGGCGGAGACGAATGGGCAAAATGTTTCTTTCGCCCCCTGTTACCTAGCAGTAAATAGGTACCTGGGAGTTAGACAGCTGCTACGGGCTGCTTCTACCGGGGGGGGGGGTGTAACAAACAGGAGGCCTGGTCGAAGACCGGGCCGCGGGGACGCTAAGCCCCGAAATCATCTCATGATAAGCTCAAGATAAACATGGTGGTTAATAGACCTACCGCAGTTTCACCCCAATACTTCTGGTACGGGCTCACCATAGCCCGTGCTACTTGGGACTTGTTCCAACAAGTCCAGGTAGCGAATCTTAAACAACAACAACAACAACCTCTCCACTTATATCTGTTCTTTACTTAATTTTATTCTCTTTGGCTGTGCTGCAAAGTGGGAAAGTGACAGC
The DNA here is from genome assembly GCF_040958095.1 of Procambarus clarkii. NCBI lineage: Eukaryota > Metazoa > Arthropoda > Malacostraca > Decapoda > Cambaridae > Procambarus > Procambarus clarkii. Next base: position 48,798,353 of record NC_091166.1, on the reverse strand, counting down.
TGTTATATTGTTCGCATTGTTTGTGTTGATTGCAGAAAGATTGCAGAAAGAAAGACTTGCTTTTATAATTTATTTTGGCGGGGGAAAATGTAGATAGTATATATTCATACATTTATATATTAGGCTTATATCTAGGTCACCCCAAGGTGGAATTACGAAACGATGGGAAAGGTGCCGACTCATTTCTGTCCCGTCTGGGATTCGAACACGGGGTTCGCTATTACGAGTCGAGAACCAACCAACCTGTATTGTACTGTATAGTACAGGTATGGGCGTTAATGATCCAGCAGCAGGTAATACTGAGGCCTTAGACCCATCACGCCATCAAGGTGTACCACTTAACATACCGCACAGTTCACAGTTGCCTCCTGGGTGGGAAAGAGCTAGTGTGAAGTTTCCTCATCTACCGACAGTTTCTTATTTACGTCTCAAGTCTGTGAGAGTTTGGGAGTTCCATCCTCCGAAGAAAAATAAACTCCTGAGGAACATTAGCGGTATCTTTGGCCGCCATAGAGATCACTAGAGACGGCGGCTCTCGGGGTAAACTCTGGTAAATAAGTAAATGGCTCGAACTTATCCAAAATCACTTTATATATAAATGTTGTGAGCGAGCGAGGCGTTGACTGTTGCGTCAGACATGTTTGTGCAAGTCTCCGCCGCTTTCCCGCCTCCGCCTGCAAGCTTAAGACATGAAAACGTATTTATATCAATTTTTTTATTGTTGTTCCGAGAGTTTCTCTACCTTGGAACACTCGCAAGACTTCGTGAGGAGTTTGTAAGAGTCTCAACACTAATGAGACCGGCAACACCGATATGCCGCTGCTGCTGTTGCCGACTTTGGCGCATTGTTATTTTTTTCTTGCGTTCCGCTAAGAGAGGGTTCTTCAGACACAGGCTCCAGATCTCTACTTAAGTCGCACTTGAGCATAATAAATAACAACTTACGACACAGCATTCCACAGACCAGCAAAAACATTGAATCCTATTTCTTTGTTCTAAGCTTCGCGAGGAAAAGGCGTTACCTGCAGCCTAATACACATATCTTACAAGCTTAAATTTATTCTAGTTTTAACACACAAACATGTATATAATTCTAACATAAATTAGGACATGTAGAACTAGGCTGCAAAGCTAAATGAAACTGGATAAAGACGCGGTACTTATGTAGAACTGTAAAGAAGGTAGTTTACTAGGCAGCTTGACAAAGGTGGCGCAGATAGTCAGCAGACATGAACAGTTCAGATAGTCAGCAGACGTGAACAGTTCAGATAGTCAGCAGACATGAACAGTTCAGATAGTCAGCAGACGTGAACAGTTCAGATAGTCAGCAGACATGAACAGTTCAGATAGTCAGCAGACGTGAACAGTTCAGATAGTCAGCAGACATGAACAGTTCAGATAGTCAGCACAGGTCGCCCCTAATGCTTAAAGCTGGTGAAGGAACAGCTTAGGCACGAGTTTCTGGGGGTTTTGGGAGCTCTGTTTACATTTCCCCAGCTTAAGCCCACCCAGATGACCATTTGAGTTCACGTTACTGAGCGCACATGGTCGAGAAATAGCTCCCAAGCCCTGCCTTTACAGCAGCTGGTCAATTATTTCAATGATTCTTAATTTTTCTTCATATTTTTAGTTTCGACGTTCGTGTTTGAATTTGTCTTTACTGTCTCGGCATTTGTTAGCAACTTTCATGCCAAAGAAGTTCCTCTAAGCATCTTTCTATGATATCTGTGTCTTTATGTTTCCATACGAGATCTCAAGTCCTACCGTATATTTCAACAAATATCTTGTACGTTGATATCATGTCTTCGCAAGTTTATTCTTTCAACCAATATGGAGAGGTTGTGACTCTGGCAACTGTTCTCTGTTGCCACAGCCCATCCTTCTAAAATTGTAGTTTTTATAGCAACTCTTTGGTCAAATGTGCAAAAATGCACTGTTGGAACAAGAAACGTTAATATTATATTAATATTTTTAATATTCGGTACAATTCTTTTCTGAAAATTCATATCCCAGAACTTTTCTCAGATCCATGTCTAGTCCTTATTCCCAGAACTAATGTTTTATTTAACATTCTGACCAGAACTTAAAGAAGACATAATGTTCACAGGCGAGAGTTTCAAGTTGGACTGGGATGAGAATACTCCATCTATTTGGTTTGATAGTTTATGAAGGGTTATAGATTTCCTAACATGTTCACCATTTGATCTGATCTTCAGACACCATGTAAGTGTTACTCTAGTTCGAGCTCTAGGTGCCAGAGTGCATCGTAACCCAGTCCGAGTACACGGTGCCTGCCTGATTCAAGAGTGCATGGTACTGGCAGTACTTGGCAGGTCTGTGAGTACTGTCTGCAGGTACACTGTTTCTCATTGTTGGTCTTTGGATAAGTTTGTTTCCAGTTTTAGTCAGCTGAGTGAGAGTATACAAAGTTTACCAGTGTGAGAGTCTACCAGTGTGAGAGCCCACCAGTGTGAGAGTCTACCAGTGTGAGTCTACCAGTGTGAGAGCCCACCAGTGTGAGAGTCTACCAGTGTGAGAGCCCACCAGTGTGAGAGTCTACCAGTGTGAGTCTACCAGTGTGAGAGTCTATCAATAATAAATAACAATGTAAACAAGTATGCAGGTTGGACCTTCCTGTCGTACCCTCCACCCTTCTCCCTCAGCAATGCCCACCTCACCCTTTTCCACCCTTTCCTTTTCATCCGGTCTGTCCCACGACCGTCCCAGAGACCCGCCACCTTCCCTGAGGCTTCTCCTGTAAAAAAGAAAATTACTAAAGAACATTCATGGAACTTCAGGAGATTTGATGAAATGTATCGTTTACGTACTCGCCTAGTTGTTCTTGCGGGGGGTTGAGCTCTGGCTCTTTAGGTCCCGCCTCTCAACTGTCAATCAATCAACTGTTACTAACTACTAATTCCCCCCCCCCCCAGGAAGCAGCCCGTAACAGCTGTCTAACTCCCAGGTATCCTATTTTTACTGCTAGGTAACAGGGGCATGAGGGTGAAAGAAAACTCTGCTCATTTTGTTTCTGTCAGCCCCGGGAATCGAACCTTGGTCCACATGACTACGTATCAATCGTGCTGTCCACTCAACCACCGACCCCCCCCACCCCCGTGTTTGTGTTGGGGGGGGGGGGGGGGCTGCGCGTCCTGGGAACCCTTCGTTTTTTTACAGTTTTACAAACGAAAATATTATTCTACTGCCTCTGGCAAGTGTCCTGACACATGTGTGCACTTACTTGATCCACCCCCCCCCCCCAGGACCCCTGTATCACCCCCCCCCCCATGTCCCCTCGAGGTATTTCTTAGCTATATCGCACCTCTGGGCTCCTCTTTGTCATCTGGCACACTGCTGCTGCTCTTCACTGTAAGACACAAGCCCACATTCGTCGTCTTTGTACACTCTGCTCGTAAAAAAAAAAAAAGAACCTGTCTTTTGGAGGGTGTGTGTACGAACCCGCCTGACCATGTTATCCCTTTATGTTGCACATGTAACCTACCTACCTCCCTCTCCCTCCCTCCCTCCTCTCCCCCCCTCTCTCTCTCTCTCTCTCTCTCTCTCTCTCTCTCTCTCTCTCTCTCTGTCTCTTGCACCCACTACCACCACCACTACTCCCACTCCTAGTGACCCTAGTCTCCACTCAGGTCCCTAAGGCCTGTCGGGAGACTAGATGGTCCCTGATGGTAGCGATACCGACGGACCTTGGCAGAAGAGATGACTGTTGCAGGACGAATTGTGGGGTTCAGTCCCTGAGCCCATTATGTACCTCTGTAAACCTTTCCACTATCGCCCACGGGATGGGTATGGGGTGAATAATAAATGGAACTAAACTAAACTAACTGTTGCAGGACACGCAAAGAGACCAGCCGCCGCCTGCCTGCCGACTCAATGACTTCAAAATGCAGAAATCTGAGCTTAAATTTTTTCCCTTTGAAAAAGGAATGGTATGCCGTGTTATTCCAGCCAGACCTCGAGCCGATGGGAAGTGAGGGAATGTGGAGGAAGGGAAGGAATAGGTGGAAAAGGGGAAGAGGGGGGTAGAGGGGATTGTTTAGGGTGTGGGGGAAGGGGGAGATATGATGACAGAGGGCCGGTGGTTTCAGGACTATCCGCCGGTAACTCGTCCACGGGTCGACGGTTATGGGAGTAAAATAACAGCTGATTCTCGTAAACAACCGCCAAATGCCCGTTAATCCGCGAGCTGCACCCATCGCCCCGTGTTTATGAATGAAAAATACTGAAACCCATTCTCCAGCCGTGCTCTTCCTACCCGCGGTCGACCCCCACACCCGTCCCCGACCACACCTGTCTTAGCCGCTGTCGACACCAACCAGTCCCCAGCCACACCTGTCCTAGCCGCTATCGATACCAACCCGTCCCAGGCCACACCTGTCCTAGCCGCTGTCGACACCAACCCGCCCCAGGCCACACCTGTCCTAGCCGCTGTCGACACCAACCCGTCCCAGGCCAAACCTGTCCTAGCCGCTGTCGACACCACCCCGTCCCAGGCCACACCTGTCCTAGCCGCTATCGACACCAACCCCGTCCCAGGCCACACCTGTCCTAGCCGCTATCGACACCAACCCCGTCCCCAGCCACACCTGTCCTAGCCGCTATTGACACCAACCCCGTCCCAGGCCACACCTGTCCTAGCCGCTATCGACACCAACCCCGTCCCAGGCCACACCTGTCCTAGCCGCTGTCGACACCAATCCGTCCCAGGCCACACCTGTCCTAGCCGCTATCGACATCATCCCGGCCCCGGCCACACCTGTCCTAGCCGCTATCGATACCAACCCGTCCCCGGCCACACCTGTCCTAGCCGCTGTCGACACCAACCCGTCCCCGGCCACACCTGTCCTAGCCGCTATCGACCACAAAGATAGCACAGGAGCAGTAATTGCCTTAGGATCCTTTCCTTATGAGGCTACCCAGTAGCACAGTTGACAGAGCACCACCACCTGCCCCATGCCCCCCATGCCGGAGGTCGGGTGCTGGGGGCACCTATTGTGCCCAAGGTGAATGAAATAATATCCATTATATAACAGGCTGATCTTCGTCTCTGGGTCAATAAACTATACATACAAAGATAAGTCAGGTAAGATAGAGTGCTCTCACTCTCAGGGTGGGTAGAGTGCTCTCACTCTCATGGTGGGTAGAGTGCTCTCACTCTCATGGTGGGTAGAGTGCTCTCACTCTCATGGTGGGTAGAGTGCTCTCACTCTCATGGTGGGTAGAGTGCTCTCACTCTCATGGTGGGTAGAGTGCTCTCACTCTCAGGGTGGGTAGAGTGCTCTCACTCTCAGGGTGGGTAGAGTGCTCTCACTCTCATGGTGGGTAGAGTGCTCTCACTCTCATGGTGGGTAGAGTGCTCTCACTCTCATGGTGGGTAGAGTGCTCTCACTCTCATGGTGGGTAGAGTGCTCTCACTCTCATGGTGGGTAGAGTGCTCTCACTCTCATGGTGGGTAGAGTGCTCTCACTCTCATGGTGGGTAGAGTGTTCTCACTCATGGTGGGTAGAGTGCTCTCACTCTCATGGTGGGTAGAGTGCTCTCACTCTCATGGTGGGTAGAGTGCTCTCACTCTCATGGTGGGTAGAGTGCTCTCACTCTCATGGTGGGTAGAGTGCTCTCACTCTCATGGTGGGTAGAGTGCTCTCACTCTCAGGGTGGGTAGAGTGCTCTCACTCTCATGGTGGGTAGAGTGCTCTCACTCTCATGGTGGGTAGAGTGCTCTCACTCTCATGGTGGGTAGAGTGCTCTCACTCTCATGGTGGGTAAGTGCTCTCACTCTCATGGTGGGTAGAGTGCTCTCACTCTCATGGTGGGTAGAGTGCTCTCACTCTCATGGTGGGTAGTGCTCTCACTCTCATGGTGGGTAGAGTGTTCTCACTCTCCATGGTGGGTAGAGTGCTCTCACTCTCATGGTGGGTAGAGTGCTCTCACTCTCATGGTGGGTAGAGTGCTCTCACTCTCATGGTGGGTAGAGCGCTCTCACTCTCAGGGTGGGTAGAGTGCTCTCACTCTCAGTGTGGGTAGAGTGAATAATTCCAATTTTGTATTATTTATGGTGGGTTCTTCTACTTTCACGTGTAGAGCTTCAAGAACTTGTAATCTTCTTGCATCTTGGGCGTTATCTAATATTCAGCATATATCTTGTTAGGGTGATGACACAGGGTGCTATCATGCGACTTATAAAGGACATCTGATTGAAGATGACAGGTCAAACGCCTCGTCAGCTTGGTCGACGTCATACGTATGTACTTAGATTGAAGGTTACATCCTTCGTGGGGGGCAAGTGTACATGTATATACCAAGCTTGACTGTTGCAAAGGGTTCTTACGTGGCTTTGGGATGTTTTTTAATGAGGAGGTCGGTGGTCTTCTTTGCTTTATAGTATATAATGATGTCAAAAATTTGGCTAATGATGTCAATATTTTATTTAAGAGTTGTGCTTTTGACTCATTTACAGAACGGATCATTTACAGATCGGATCATTTACAGATCGGATCATTTACAGATCAGATCATTTACTGATTTCGTTATGCTTTCCAATCATAGTGAGAGAGGAAAATACATAGTGAACGTCGATATTACAGAGTTTTAATATTTATTAATACCTTGTATTTGTAGCGGATTGGTCGATTCGGTTAAAATTCGACGTGTTATGTCGAATTAAAGCGGTTTAAGGTCACAATACTGAAAGCATTAGATTGTTATCGAGGTTTAGGCCAATATGAAATGGCATAACTAGAATGATTATTATATTAGTTACTAGGACACTCACAGATATATATATATATATATATATATATATATATATATATATATATATATATATATATATATATATATATATATATATAGGGGGGGGGTACCACCACTGGTGCAATTATAGGGACCCACAGCCTCAGAGAAGGGAACACAGAGCACTCAGGGAAAAACTTGGCATTTAACTCTGAATACGAAAGAGTGTTCACTTCTCCTACCACCCCCTTTTATATATATATATATATATATATATATATATATATATATATATATATATATATATATATATATATA